>NC_072734.1:180622679-180813030 GCF_026930045.1 Uloborus diversus
ATAATAAATATTATATCTGCAGAAAAATATCGAAACATATTTTTAAAGTTATTTCAAAATAAGGTTGACTTAAAGCTAAAAATTGTTCTTAGAAATTTTCTTAAACATTCTTTTTTTTTAGTTTTTTTTTTCATTGTCCGTTATATTTTAAACTAGTGGAACATAAGAGATTGAATAATTACAGAAAATAAAATTACTTTAAAATGTTAAAACAGAAACAAAGAGAAAAACAGAAATTGATCTCCTGTCAGTTTAAACTACCAATTTTCAACTTTATTAATGCTTTTTCAATGGGTTTCATTATAACTCCAAAAAGAAACTTTAAAATGTGGAAAAATTTGTAATTCATTTTGCAAGATCTTCTTCAATAAAAAATAATAACTTAGCATATTCAAATTATCCAATATAGTCCAAAACTAGTTTTCAGACTAATGTGAAAATTCTTAATTAATAGTTCATGGAAAATTTGATTTGAAATAATAGAGTCATTTACTTTGGACATGCCATTAATTGCGTTTTCTGTGAAACAACACCACATACTTATTGTAGCATCTATCGCCATCTTTGAATTTTAAATACATCTCATTTAATTTCAAATAATCAAATTGAAAGATTCATTTCTAAATGGGCGTGACACAAAAGCGAATAACAGTGCTAAGGGCAACATAACAATAGAGCCACGCATATGCAGCATAATATCTGATGATAAATGCGAAAATAATGAAATATGAACAATTACTTATTTAAACCTTTGTACGCTTTCACTGCAGTCATACAATAAATATCATTATTGATGAAACATTTCTTAAGTTTTAATGCAGCATAGTTGCTTTTGTTCAGTTTGATTTTAATTAAGAAACTGCAGTTGAACCATGAAAATATTAGTAAATTTGGTAATAATTTATAATTCTGAAAAATAAAAGGTCTTTGAACAGGTTGGTATAGATTGTATAGATATTATTAAAAATAAATGAGTGAACGATTATCAATTTCATCCTGTTATGGGTAATACAAATAATGAATCATTACTTTCTAGTAATAATAATTAAGTTTATTCGTTATATTAATTTCAGCTTTGTTAATCATCATAAATGCATTATGGGTGAATCTCGAAAAAATTTCCCGTGCGTAATGTATTTTATTAAAAATATGGCATTAACTGTTATCCTTTAATAGTATATTAAAGCATGTATTACTCCCCAACAGAATTATTTTTTGAAGGTTTTGGTTATCTGGAAAAAATTAAAAACTTAGTTCTACGCACGGGACATTTTTGCAAGAATCGCAAACGCAGGTGACAAAATTTCTTGGATAGAGATAATGAAAAATACAGACGGGAGTGTCATTTACAAAATTCACATGTGGATGTGTATGGTAATGCGATTGCTCACGGGCTGGCTCATGAGGGCAGCAGAGGGGCTTCTTCTCGTAATAAATGCCCTTCTTTCTCGGAAATGGCAATCCGAGTGTAACAAAATATCAGTGCCGTTTGCAGACAGGCCCCTGTACATGAGAGGTGCAAAGGAGTTCGTCCTGCTGCTGTTTTTCTTGGAGCAAGAAATACAGAAGATCAAATAGTTCTGACCAACCTACGAAGTGATCACATAGGAGTCAAACGATATGACGCTTCCCCAATGAGGATCTCAAAAAAAAAAAAAAAAAATCTTAAAAAAAAAAGTTGAGAAAATCTCAAGTTATTTGGCAAGCTTCTTAAGCCTAAATCTTAAGAAAATATGCACTCTGAAGATCTCTAGATTTTCTACAGAATGTTCATATGCACACTGAAGTTCTCTAGATTTTCTGCAGAATGTTCTGTAGTTGAGAAAATCTTAAGTTATTTGGCCAACTTCTTAAGCCTAAATCTTATGAAAATCTACAGATTTTTTTCTCTGAAAGTTTTTTTAGAATATATTCTCTTAAAATTGTTCTTCTGTGTCCAAAATGCAATATGATTTAAGTCACTCTTGTCTTTATCTTTTACTGCATCGGCTGTGATAGCAGCCGGCTGTACTCTAACCCTTCTGCTGTTTTGATGGGACTGAAAACGCACAGGTTCATGATTTTTGTCTAGATGTATCTTTCTTCCAAGTGGGAAAAGGATCAACACCAACAAATGCATATTAGGGATTAGACGCGTAACCAACATGTCGTAATGATTTCAATGCACTTTCTAACTCGGTGTTTTGAAGGAAAAAAAGCAACATAAAAGAATAAATAATGCGAGAATCAAAAGGTAAAAAAAAGGTAAATAATAATAACAATAAAAAACAATAATAATATTATTATTATTAATATTAATATTATTAATAATAATAATATTAATATTAATAACATTAATATGGATATTAATAATACTAATATTAATATTAATAATAATACCAATATTAATATTAATAATACTAATATTAATATTAATAAGTAAGTTCCAATATTGTTATTTTTAGATAATATTTTTAATGAACTAAATCAAAAAAAAAAACTTCCTTAAGCTAGTACATATTACATCAAAAGTGCACTGCTAAAGGTAACATGCAAAACTTAACATAATCAAATCTTGCACGAATTCATTTTATTAAAAGCTCTCAAAATTTTTGAACACAGCATGTTCCATACGAATGCTGAAAACTAAGTTTTTCTTTTTTCCTGTGTGGCAACAAGCCACGAATAGAATAAGCAGAGATAAAAAGAAAATAAAGGGAAGAGAAGTCAATAGTGAAGAAACGCAATCGATTTAGAAGACCGTGAGAACAGATCGTATTGTCCAACACTGACCACGCATTTGAAAGCATCTGCTGTTGAATATATTCAATGGTGTTTATCTACAGAAAGCGGGTAAACAGCAGAAAAAAGGAAGAAGAAAAGATGATTTTTCCTGCTGAAAAGTTGTGCGTATGATTTTCTTTTTGTTAGCAATGTTCGGTCTTGCATTAGGAAAAAAATACTTTTATGTTACAACAAAACGAGTTCTTTTTGACAAAAACGTTTCACATTATTAGATGATGTTGTCGTTAAATAAATTTTTCTTTTTATTTGAAATAAAACTCTTGAAATTTATTTAAAGAAAACTTTGTTTCTGTTGTATGCATTCAATGTCTACCGTTTTCATGTTAATAATTTAAAATTTCAATTACTTGAAAATATGGAACAGGGAAACAACATGCAATTGACTTTAAGTCACTTTTTTAAATTAAATTCTTAACTTCACAGCTAAAACTAGAAATTTATGAATAGAGGGAATATACAGGTAATTTACTGCCATTAATCATATATGATAATAAAAAAAAAGTGTAGTTTTTGTTAAAAATTAAGAAGGAGTAAATATTGGTTTAATATATTTATGGGGACAGACATATTCAAAGCTCAACACGTTTTTTAAATGCCTAAAATAATAATAATTATTATAATAATAATAAGAATAACAATAATCATTTTCGAAAAAATACGGGAAAGGCTTATTAACAAGAAATATTAGATGTTTAGAATTAATATAGATGAGCTTTTTCTTTTATATTTTTGTAAAAAACTGTTTAATACATGATATTTCAGTTTTGCCTTTTTTTTCTCAATGCCATAAAATTATTTTATAGTTTTTGGTGAAGTCATCAACAATAGATTAACATAATTTAAAAATGCATTTTGTGAAGTTGTTTTGGTTGCAATTACTTTGCAAAAATTTAGCTTTAACATAATTGAAGCAAAAGTGGATTAAAAACATTGATTATAACTTTAGATTTTAACAGTTAATTTTCGTGATGCATATTTGTAACTGAAGAAATTAACGTTCAGGATTTTAGGTGGAGGAATATTGACTTTAATTTTGACGCACTGCTTTTTTGACTGACATTTAATAAATAGTGTAAAATATATAAATGGATTTCTTTAACATATATAGCACATGATCAAAGCTGTTTATTTACTATGGAGTTGCAACAGTAAACCGTTAACAAACCGCCGTTGAAAACTTCCAATTTGGCATCCATGGTTCTGTGGTAGAAGATTCGTCTTCTAAGCCGGAGGTTGCGAGTTCAATTCCCGTTAGGGCCCTGGGTGTTACTTTCTTTTCTTGTGATGTAAATCTTCGATGATCAAAGGGAAATTCATCGAACGATGAATTTCTCGTTACAACGAATGAAGTTTGCAGTGTCTTGAGTTTAATTGTAACGGGATTTCACTGTAGTAAAGAATACAACATGAACAACACAAAGTGGAGGAATTAAATATGTAATAGTAAATGTTTAAACACTTGTTACATTTAAGAAATAAAAATCACGATGATTACAAATCAGTTAATATTAATGTTGATGGGTTAAGCCGATATATATGTATATATAAATATATATATATATATATATATATATATATATATATATATATATATATATACATGCATAATCAAAAAAAAAAGTTTTAAATTACAAATAGTTGAACACAATCTACTACTCAACTATCGCTTAAGGGTGGACTTTTTTTTTTTTTTCACTATCGAATATTTTTACTTCACTCGTATCACGCAATCGTTTAATTTCTATAAAGAAAATCTTTAGTTAAAGCTGGAAAATAAATATTTAAGATATTACTAATACCAGCATGTTGAAACAATAGGATTTGTTCCTGAAACTCAAACGAGTGTTTGTTCTTCAATAAAAATTTGAAAGTCGAAACTTAAAAAGCCAATATTGTGTTATTTTTATCTCAACATAATCGTACCATCGCAGAATACTTTAGCGAGAAACCCGATACTTTGGCGATTTTTTTTAAGTTTCCCATTAAGAACTGTTATGAAATAAGAATCATTACTATAGTTTTTTTTTCTTTTTTTTCTGGCCATAAAATAATGGGAATTCTTTGACTTGCTTCTTTTGCTTACAACCTCAACATCAAAAAACTGCAGTTTCACAGTAGCTTTCCATTCACGATTGTTCGAAGAATAGCAACAAAAGAAAACAGTTGCATCAAATACTTCGTTGTTTGCATCAACCTTAATATAACGCATCGATTTCCGAAATGTTCTCTTTGTACGAAGAAAAATGACTTTCCTTCTCTAAGATGTAAGACAAATTATTTTTATTCTTCTTTTATAGATCGAAAAATTTCAGTTTTATTCTTTAAAATATTTCTTCTATACGCTGCGAATGAAAGAAGAACATTTATATGCATAAATAAACAGAAATGTATATTAATAAGTGAAGAATAGTAAAAAAAAAATATAAATAGGTAAGCAAACATGAAAAAAAATTAAATTTTTGAACAGTATAAGAATTGAAAACCCAGTAAAAATTTCAGATCAATTTGGAATTTTTTTTCAAAGTATGCACATTTATACAGTCGGATATCGATAACTCGAAGCTTATAACTCAAATATTCTTTTATTTTGAAGTTTTCATTGGCTCCTAACTATTGAGACTGTTGTGGAAACTTTTTCCATAATTTAAACTACCAATAACTCGAACGTTTTAGCCGATCTTTTGGGGCTTCGAGTTATCGAGAGTTATCATATTTTATTTATCTACAGAGAGAGAGAGAGAGATGTCAGATTCTAATTAGCTTTTTTCAAAGTAAAATGTTAAGTTTAAAAAAAAGGAAAAAAAAATAATTAGTAAAGACGAGGAAACTTTTTTTTTCTTTTAACTTAAGATTTAAGGAAAAAAAAAACATTAAAAAATATATGCGGCACCATCAACTTCAGTCACCAGGCTATTTCTTTCTACTAAATGAATAATGTTGTGTTGAAATTTCAGTCAGTGTCTGCCATAGCCTTAATGAGATTTGAATGGCACAATAATAGATCGTGAAGAGGAACAAACATTATTCTACACTTAAAACAAACGATGCTTTGTCCGCGAATCAGGGATGACTTTTGCGCTATCATTTTCGCTACACTAATTAGTGACGTGACTGTCACACAGGCGGCCTGTTAATTACATCTGCTTTTAAGAGATTCATACAAGTGTCGTTGAATTCTTATGAAACTGCCAATGAGAAGGGGAAAGGAATAATGAGTTGTTAGAAAGCTTAACATGATTTGTAAACTTAATTACTACATACCATTTTAAATGTTTCTTGAATAGTTGGCCACCATGCAGGAATTATTGTGAGATGAAGTTAGTTATTTTGTTTTTGTGAAAACAAATAAAGGGAAACATGTAAAATTAAAGTTTTTAAAAAAATCTGTTTTTTTTTTCTTTTTGTTTAAATTCTTATTTTTTTTAAAGAAAAAAATAATTAGTTTTTTTCTCTTCTGCTGCTAGAGATACTAGAATCGACGCGCATTTTTTTTAAGATATAAAAACAATATTTGCCTAATCAGTAACCAAAAAAAAAAAAAAAAAAAAAAAGAAAAAAAAATCGATTTTATAAATGTGCGTATTATATTCATAATTATATTTTACACTAAATGTATATCTAATAACTATCAAATGTTGATAGTTATTTCACAAATAAAGAAGTTATTAAATTTTGGTTTGAGCTAGAAATAGAAGACGGTTTTTATTTTAAATGGGATTGTTTCGCAAATAATAGCATAAAACGTAGTGCATATGATTATTTGAAGGAGAAAAATCATCAGAGTAGCTTACCCCACCATTAACCTGGTTACTGGATTTCACATCAGTGGCGTCTGCAATGAATATCGCAATTCTAATTTTACCACAAAATCAATTTTTTTCTGACCTTGTTGAGTGTGTTGTAGAAAATGCGTTTTAAGAGCTAGATTACTTGAGATTTGTCTGCTTATATGTACCTTTATAGCAACGCGACCAAAATAAGATGCTTTTGTGACCCTCGTGTGCATCACAAATGAAGTCGCCGACAGGGGGCCGCAAGTTACGAATGTCAGCTCGAGGCGACGTACACAGTGCGACTAGAGATCCTATATACGGAGAGATTGGACAATGGCGCGCCGATCTCCGCCATGTTTAGTCCAAGTGTTGCCAGCTCGGAATGCTGCGCCGTGTGAATTTTTAGCTTTCTCACGTAATATAGGACATAAAATCTTTAAAAAACAGACTGATTTATTTTCTCCTCGTATTTTTATTAAACGGAGTGAGCACCAAGAGTGACATTCCGGTGCCAATCGTTTCGTATCGTCAAAGCGCTTACAAAGAAATATTTTTTTTTTCTCAAAAACTTGTTCATAAAGATAGAAAACAAACAGATATTTGTGATCTGCACATTTCATTTCAATATATCATAACTAGCTTCTAATTTTTTCGATACAATGTACAGTGATATTTGGGGCAGAAGATGCATTACGGTCTACGGGGAGTGAGCATGTTTGGACATAAGATGGCCGCCGTTCCGAAGTTGTCCAATCTCTCTGTATTTAGGATCTCTAAGTGCGACGTCAGAGTGACGACACCTGGCGACAAAACTGCAAAACGGGTCGTTTAGTGCCCGTTCCGCGACCGCGCACCGTAGTCACAGCGGCCTTCGCGAACCGTCTGTGACCTACTTGTGAACTTGCAGCAATGTCGTGACGCTATTGTGACCCTCGCATGCGTCACAAGTGATGTCGCAAACAGGTAACCTCAACTTACGAATGTCAGTTCGCGGTGATGTACACAGTGCGACGTGGCAGTGACGACGTTTGACTGCAATATTGCAACCCATGTCACAGTGTACCGGTTCCCGACCTCACAACGAAGTCACAGCGACCGTTGCGACCCAGCTGTGACCTTCATGTGAAGTTTCAGCAACGTCACTTTGCAGCAACATTTATTCATTACCATTAGATTTTGAAGCATTTTGCAACACGTTTATACCAATAAAATGGTATTTCGTGTATATTTTCAGTTGAATTTTAAGCAAAGATGGACAATTAGTTAGCCATGTAGAAAGCTTTTGAATTCATCAGTTTAAACCCAAAATTATCAAAAGCGTACGTTAAATAAATTTTAAATGTATCAAATGCACACGCTGTATTTTAGTAGTATTCAGAAATTATATTCTTAAAGCAATTTTTCTAGTCTCAATTATGTTTTCAGAACGATTCCTCATATCATAAAAACTAAGATTTAGCTACATTCAACATATAAACGCGTCAAACTTTTAAAATGGTCTTTGATATAACCATTGTTCTAAATTGAACATTTTTTCCCCTCGTCTGATTCTAATTTTGCGTAGGAAGAACCATTTTGTTTTGAGCGAGGCGTGAAATATGATATAGAGTTTTTGGAAATTTTCTGCTGTATACCGTGAGTGACACATTCATTTAAAATTAATGCTTCGCTTGATGTATGCTTCAAGAAAAGCATAAAATATTACAAAGCTTATTGAAGAAGGTGTCATTCCTTGAAAGAAAAGAAAAGAAAACATTAATGGCTGTCTACCAAGCATAAAATATAAAATGGGTGTTGTTTTAATGCATTTCTTTCCAGGTATTAAGCAACATAGCTTTGTTTATCGCTAAAAGGAAATTTTAAAGCATATTTTAAGAAATAAGTTACTTTCATTCATTAGAGGGAAATATCAAGATAGATAGTTACATTTCGCAGAACAGTGCAACAGTATAATTTGGCTTTATTTTCTGAAAATGTAGCCCAAACTGTATGTCTGTGATTTGAATTGTTTATGCAAAAAAAAAAAAAAAGTTTACCCCTTCAGTTGGATTTATGAAATGCTTGACCGAAAATGTTAATATTTGGTACACAGTGTACTATGGTAAAAAGTATCTTATAGACAAAATTTCAAGTTTGTAGGAGACAAGTAAGTAAAAGTAAGAGAGTTATGGCACGTCCAATATTCCGGACTTCTATTTTGAAAATTAATATTTCATGTAAAAAAACGATAAAATACCAAACAAACTTCATTATAAAATGTTCTTCCAACAATTATAAAACATAATATAAGCGTTTGAAACGATTAATTTAAGATTATATATTTTTAAAAAAATCAGGAAAAAAACCTCGCCTTGTGGTCACCAGGTGGCTCTTTGTCACATATTTCATCTAAATACAATGTTTTAAGGTCATTGGTCAAAAGGAAATATTTAACAAAAGTTCAGAAATAGGTGCCTGTCGTGTAGATCCCCCCAAGGTGAGGGGGGAATTAATTGGAAAGGCAACCGTATCGTATAGTGGGTGCATTGAACCCAAGCCGGAGTCTTGCAACCACGACAATCGCAAGAACCCCTTGACCAATGAAGCGAAACTCGTAAGTGTGAGAATAATATGGCGGGGACAATCAGACTTAAATGACATCATCATACTGGTCAAGGACTTTTAAAGATAACTAAAGTTGGCACTTTTAATTACGTAATTACAGAAATAAATTGGAAGTGTCTCACCCATCATGTGATCTCGCTTTGCAGGCCCGCTGTAATCCAAACATGAAAAGTCCACACAATGTTTAGAATGGTAATTAAGGAAGTTTATTAGCACAACACTGAAGGGCGTCACAAATATTGGCACACAAGCCGTGCGTTGCCCGGTCGGCAGCACTGGGGCGAAACATCATCCGCACGGAATAATAATACTTTATCAATTCCAATTTAGCCATCATAATATGCGATAGGGAACTAACATCCAAAACATCAAGCACCCACATGCAGGCAGGTTGGGGACGGAATGAACATCCCCGGCTCAAAATCGGGAAGTTTTTAAAAATTTCAATCAAAAAACATACAATGTTTCAGCTAACACAGAACATGGGTGCATTACAAATTTCAATCAAAAAACAATTTCACTTCTCAAAATGCACAAAAACATTTCAATGGTACCAAAAAAATGTACAAAATGGCCATATATCAATTTTGCAAAATTTCCAATCACTAGTGAATCTCAAAATCAAATATGTGTACACACGGCAACTGCAGCATTCATTCAACCAAAAAAAAATTTTTTTCACACAAGAATTAGCTCTGATCAGAGGAGATGTTAAATTTTCAGTCATCTCAAAAAAAAAATTGCATGCTTCAAATTCACTTCACAAAACATGGAATTCCACAAAGAAACAAAGAAAAATATTTACATGTTGACACAGAATGCCCTTCATTCAAATCATTCATTTCAAGTTGTCACACATCATTCAATTGGTACTCCAAGAAGGTTACAATTTTGAATGAGGTACGAAGGAAGATTTTTCCTTCACATTACAACACATTTTTGTAAAAAAAAAATCCAAATGTGTGAAATTTTGAGGTCGAAATGAAAAGAGGAATCAGATCTGAACAAATTTAGATAGCCAAAAATGTACCTCTACATTAAACCAAAATGGGGAAAACAGGGCAAAAGAAGTAGGTGATCACCAATTTCAACAGGGCTCAACCAAACCAAAGAGCACCATCAAATGAACCTTTCACATTCAGCAAATCATTTCAATCAGTCAACTTGCAAAAAAGGGCAAACAAACGTGACAACAGAGGAACTCATATTTACAAATAAAAGGTATTTCACATAAAATATCAAGAGCAAGTTTCAAAATTCTTCACTCTAAATTCACTTTCCAATTATTTAGATGCTTTTAAAGACATGTGACCAATTATTCAAGAGCATACCAAAATATATTTCAAATCCAAAAAAAAATTGCTCCAAAATTTTGCTTTCAAAAGGTAATGCACAGAAAAAAAATCTTTTGCAAAAATCTGCCATTACTTTCAACAACATGTCACATGGGTCACAAACAAAAAAAAAACCAAAGCTGTATGCAAGTTGAGTGAGATCAAATGCCCTTCAAGTGAATTTTTAACTTCAATAGACAATCATCAAAAAAAATTTGGCTATTCATTCACAAGCATACTTATGTTATGCATCAAACTCAAAAAAATTCACTTTTCATCACTCAACATTTACTTTTGTCAAAAGAGAAAAACTAGAATTGTGTGACAAAGACAATTCCAAATTTCAACCACAAGCCAAAGGGAAAGCATATGCACAACATCAGTCATCATTAAAAAAAATCAAAAGCAAACATCAAAATTTTCAATCAAAAATTTGTCAAGAAAGAAAAATATATACAAGATACTCGACAGCATTTCATCTTGGAAGAGGTAACCAAGGTCCATGCTTCTTGCAGAAGACAAATTCTTCATGCGCTTTAATTTGCAAAAAGTTCCAGCAGCAATTGCACATAAACTGTAAAAAAAAATTTAAACACTTATCACCAAATTTCTGGAGGCACTACCACCAATTGATGAGATCACTTCATCATCAGGATCACTTGCACAAATCAGAAGTCCCTTCATGGCACTCGGCAGATAGAGACAGGATCATTAGGCACTATTATTTCTCAGGCCCAATCACTATCATGGTCAGCAGAAGGAGCCACAGGGACATAGCGGCGGCAGCGCACATCCAGCCACTCAACGTCGCCGAAGCTGGTATGGGGATCTGGTCTGTTGCACCGGCACAGGATCATGCTGGGGAACAGGAGCTCTGGCATCATTCGGGATGTCAGGCACAGGAACGGCATCAGGAACCGAAGACGGTCCGGCGGAAGCATCAGGGCTCTATGGTCTCACAGCAGGAACCACATCAGCATTCACAGGTACCTGAAATGGGATAGGAGATTCCGGTCTCCCAACATCATTGTTCTTTTTCACCGATTGTTCACCATACAAATGTGGTTGTCTTTTCTGGAACTTCACCAAACGGTTTACATGTATTTTCTTCAATGGTGCCTGCTTGTTATTCAATTCCTGAATAAGACGCAATACAGGTGAGATCACTTTTTTAACAAAATATGGGCCATCATATGAAGGTTTGTACTTGTTTTTTGACTTCAAGTACACAAGATGACCAGCTTGAATATTACGAGGTTTACAATTTTCATTATGACTTTGATTTTGTGCCAACTTTTTAGTTACAGAATTCCGGTAGACTTCACGATACACAAATTGAAGTTGCTCTAAAAGCTTGTGCAATTCAAAAGCGGAATCCAAAGATGGATTAATATTGAAATTAACAATGTCTGTTATCAAAGACAACTCCCGACCGAAGTGAACAAGATTAGGAGAGAATTCAGTAGTTGAATGTGTGGACGCGTTATAACAGGCTTTATGAACGTCAACAGCATAATCAAAATCAAGACCAGAAGCTAACAAAGCTTTAATTGAAGTTTTAATGGACAAGTTCACCCTTTCACTCAGAGTGTTAGCCTGGGCATTTGCCGACGTTGTATGCCTTAATTGTATATTAAAAAGCTGATTAAATTTAGCAAACATTGAACTGACGACCAAGATCTGTCAAAACTAATTCAGGTCTGCCAAACAAAGTGACGTATTTAAAGAACGACTTAGCAACTGAGATAGCAGTTATATTATTCAAAATATACAAATTTAAGTGCCTCGAAAAGGCATCAATGACAGTTAAGATGTATTTGTTGTTGCTCAAAGGTCCAACAATGTCGAGTGTCACCAATTGATTACATTTAACAGGTGAAAAAGTTTCCTGAAAGGGTGCTTTGTATATACGATGAGGCTTAGCCTGAATGCACTTTGTACAACTAGCACAGTAATTTAAGCAATCAACACACATTCTCTCCCAATAAACATTTTTAGTTAAGAATGCATACGTCTTATTTATGCCAAGATGTGAATGATGAGCAATACTTAAAGTCTTAGCTTTTAAAGAGTCAGGAATGACAATTTTCAAATTTTCCTGATCATCATTAGATGAATTACTTTTGCACATCATTAAATCCAAAGTTTCAGGATGGATACAAAATTTGTTATGTTTTTCAAGAGCAACTCTATTAAGAATATTATTATAAAGGACAGATAATTTAGGATCTTTTAACTGCTCTTTTAAAATTGTCGACTGAGTTATTTGCAACAAAGGATCTTTCTCCTTTTCTCCAACATCAATTAAACTCAACACATTAACACAATGTTGTAAAAGTGTACCAGAATTCTGTACATTATCAACAAAATTAACATTTTGATCAGAACCATCAGTGTTTACACAATTCTCAGTATTATCCTCATACACTTCAACAATTTCCGGTAAAACTTCCCCCTTATCGAAAGTTGTGTCAACCACAGGGTTAATTCGATTATCACGTAACAAAGAAGGATCTGATACTATATCAACTTGATGATTTGTAAGGTCTGTGCGAGAGAGCATGTGAGCAAATAATTTTTTTTCACCAGCCAAATGTAAGAAGGATTAATTGTATTCAGATAAAGTCATTAGCCACCGAGTAGTTAAAGATGCAGGAGACGAGTTTTTACCGTAAAATTTCAGACTTTTGGCATCACATAGTAAAAAGATGTGGCGATTAAATATGTATGACTTGAATGCTTCGAGAGTCTTCACAATTGCCATCAATTCTAGCTTTATATCAGGATACCTTGTTTCAGCTGGAGAAAGCAATTTCGAGAAGAAAGAAATTGGGATAAACAAACCATCCCTCTTTTGCAAGAGCACACCACTTATTGCCAGTCCACTTGCATCTGTGTTCACATAGAATTTCTCATTCCAGTTCGGTTGAACAATATATGGATTCTTGAAAAACACTTCTTGCAATTTTTGAAAACATTCATTTACTTCATCTGTCCATTTAAAAACTGCTTTAGGATGGGTCAACTGATTCAGTGGATGAATCAAATCAGAAAATTTGTATATGAGTGTTCTGTAATATGAGCAAATACCAATGAAACGCTTCAGCTGCTTCTTTGTTTTTGGCGGAGGAAAGGAAGTAATTTTCACAATATTTGACGAGATTGGCAAGACTTTATGTTGAGAAATCTGGAATCCCAGATAATCTATTTTGTCCATGAAAAATGACATTTTTTTGGTGACAGAGTCAAGTTAAAGTCTTAAAGGACTGAAAACAGTTCCTGAAGCTTAGCCTTCATCTCATCAAAGGTTCTGGAACTTACGATCAAATCATCTTGATAACTAAAAATTCCATCCATGTTTGTTTGCTCACAAACAGTGTCAGAATAATGTTGTTGTACGCTCGCTCCACTGGCCACGCCAAAAGGAATTCTGTGAAAAGCGTAGGTACCCCAAGGTGTTGTGAAGGAGAATTTGTCTCGGTACTCTTCTGGTAAATCAATTTGATGATAGGCAGCATGTAAGTCCAAAGTTGAAAAATATTTGTATTCTGACAATGAGTTGATCAGGGAATGGATCTTCGGAAGCGGGTAAGATGAATGAACAATTATGGTATTTAAAAGTCTTAAGTCTAAGGCCAATCTGTACTTTTGTACACCTGATCCGTCATCTTTTTTCTTCACCAGGAGACAGGGGCAACCGTAGTTAGATAAATTCCTAGAAATCACGCCAGCCTCTTGTAACTGATTTAATTGATTTTTATCTTCTTCTTGAAGACTCTGAGGTATGGGGAAAGGAAGCGCCTTAATTGGATAATCATGAGTGAATTGAAAATCAAATCTGATTCTGTCTGAATGACCGAGAGAGTTCAAAGAACTTGAAAAACACTGTATTTTCTTTCAGCAGATTTTGTATGTCAGACAGTTGATTATCCTTTAAATGAGCCAAATTAAAATTTTCCAAGTTAAATTCCCTTTCCCTGAGTTGCACAACTTCATTAGACGCCTGAATAAAGTTCAGTGAATGCTCATTATTTTTATTCTCAATCTCCTGAATATGGTCAATTTGACTCAAATGCCCCAAAGTCATGTTTTTATTGAGATGAACTTTTTGGGAAGAATGGTTCTCAACATATAGATAAAAAGAATTTTTCTTGCACAGCTGCCCATTCGGATCCTCATCAATAGAAATTATCGACTCTTCAATTTTAACTGAATTAACCGAATCACAAATTGTAAACAAAAAATGTGATTTGTTGTCTAACTTCCCATGAGCAAAAACTTTAATAAGAGTAGTTTCTTTTGGTTCAACAAACTGTTTAGAAACAACCTGAACTCTATTCATTGCTTCCAAACTGGGAGATGTGTAAGCACTACAATTATTACACAAGTTCACATTGTTGTCAAGTTCATGAGGGCTCCTCAACAAAGGAAATTTGTTACCGTCATAAAATAATACATTCTCTTTAGGGAGAATATACATGTTATGTTTAGTTAAGAAATCATAACCAAGAATTCCCACAAATGGAGAATTATCTCTGATATTCATAGTGTAGAAAGAATGACGAAAGAAATTACTTTGAATTTTAAATGAGAATTCTGCACATGAAATAAAATCTACACTGGAATTCACAGTGGATGCAGTTATTCGTCTTCCTAAATTTTTGATTTTGACAACTTGTTTAATTTTCTGGACAACATCATCACTCAAAATGCTAAGACTAGCTCCAGAATCAATTAAAAAAGGAAAAAACAAATTAGAAATTTGAACTTTGACTAATGGCAACTTATTTGACAAGTCTTCATGATGTGAACTTTGTAATCTCACATTTACCAGAGCAGCAGGAATAAATTCCTGAGCTTCAACCGACAATGAGGAATTATTTTTCACAGGAGAAGTTTGAGTTGCAAGAGTTTTACCCAATTTAATGACACCGGTAGACTTTCTAACAGGTTTCGAGTAACTATAACCACTAGAGCGAGTCACATCAGATACAAAAGCACTACGATTAACAGGATTATTTCCCATCACATTTGAATTTTGATGAAAAGGCATTAAATTGTCAAAAACAAGTGGTTGTGACGTCACAGCATTATTTGCAGGCAAAAATGACAAATTAAAACCAGGAGGAGGTGGAATAACCAGATTTTGTACGTTGTAACCAGCATTATTACCATTAGGGACATTTTGTGTATTTTCATTAGAGTTCATAAAATTTTGTCCATTTACAACATTTTGGTTGGCAAAATTTGCTCTGTGTTCAACAACTGGTTGAACTAATGAAGAATTACCTCCATATGAATTATTAGCCATGGGAATATTGTTAGGCATGAAATTACAATTGTAATTTGGTAACAATTCAACAGTGTTTTGAATTGGTTGTGGGAACTGAAATCTGGGATCTGGATTTTGTACCGACAGACTTCTATTTGGAACATGATGTTCAAAATTTACCATTGGTGTCTGATTTTGCATTTGACACGAATTCTCTGATGTCAGTGGGACAGAATTTTGAATTGTGTCAACACGAACAGTCTGCGAACACTGAACACTTTTAATTGGAGAAAATTGAGTTCCCACATCATTATATGTCACCTTATTTTTAAGAATTTCTGAATAACTCAAAAAATTAACCTGACTATTCTCCTTATTTTCATGCAAACGAAAACGTTCATTTCTTCGCCGATACAAATTATCAGTTCTAGCATTTACATTATTATATTGAGAAAAAATTCTCGACAAAGACTTATTTTGAAATCTCACATTGTTATTAAATTGTTTCAGAAATTGAAAACACTTTGATTGAACATGCCCCAATTTACCACAAAAATTACATGTGATTTTTAGCACTTTCTCTATCATTACAAAATTTTTGTTTCCCATGAAACACACCATTTTGATCAGAACGCTTTAAAGGAATTTCATCATCATCAGACAAATCATCCATAGAAGTAAACAACTTTTTTCTAGGTAAACAATCATCAGAGTTCATTTGTGAATTTACATTGAGATTTTCAGCATTTTTTAACTGCTCTTCCAAAAACACAATTTTTTTGTTAAGAGCTACTACCTGTTCATCAGAAAAATGAGGTTGGTCATAAGACTGAACATCTCGTTCTAATTGTTGCAATTGTTCAATTTTGTTTACAGCTGAATCAAAAGACTTTATGTTCAACTCCAAAATTTTGGATCTGAAGTCTGAAGGGATAGTGGATAATAATTTCTGCAACATTATCTCATTCTGGAATTCTGGATTTTTAATTTTGAAAACATTAGTGGTAATTAATTTTATTCTATGAGCCAAATTCAAAATTGACTCTGATTCTTCCATGCAAAGGGCATGAAAATCTTTCATAGAATAAATATTTGTGACCGGCTTGAAAAATGTCAACAAAGCATCAGTTATTTTTTCTACTGAATCAGAATAGCGTAAATCAGGTGTTTCCAAAATATATTTGAGTGCGGCTCCTGTCAATTTACTTCTTAAATATAGCACTCCCTTCTTATTTTGCCAAGAATTAACTTCAATTATATCTTTTACTTTCTCTACAAAATATTCAACCTGAGTGGAATCACCACTAAAATTGTTTACATGCAACATAAAAGGCGATTTGTTTACATTATGAGACCTTGAATCGTTTTGAGGGGTTTGTGTAACATTTGTGTTTACATTTGGATTCACATTATTTGTACTGTTAGAAATAACAGCACGAGGTGCACTATTTCTGCGAATATGATTTCTGTTTTTCATGATTATCACTTCCGAGAAAAAAAAAATCTCACAATATTCACAAATCAAATACTTTTGGTAATGTCAACGCGTCAACATATCAAAATGCACATTGAACATATCAAAAATTTGCACCACTAGACCCCCAAAAAACATTTTGAGTCTGATTAACCCAGCAAAATTCTTCACACAAATTATTCATTTTGTTTAGAAAAAAAATTGTCACACCCCAAGATGGGACTGGTCACGCACCAAAAATGTCGTGTAGATCCCCCCAAGGTGAGGGGGGAATTAATTGGAAAGGCAACCGTATCGTATAGTGGGTGCATTGAACCCAAGCCGGAGTCTTGCAACCACGACAATCGCAAGAACCCCTTGACCAATGAAGCGAAACTCGTAAGTGTGAGAATAATATGGCGGGGACAATCAGACTTAAATGACATTATCATACTGGTCAAGGACTTTTAAAGATAACTAAAGTTGGCACTTTTAATTACGTAATTACAGAAATAAATTGGAAGTGTCTCACCCATCATGTGATCTCGCTTTGCAGGCCCGCTGTAATCCAAACATGAAAAGTCCACACAATGTTTAGAATGGTAATTAAGGAAGTTTATTAGCACAACACTGAAGGGCGTCACAAATATTGGCACACAAGCCGTGCGTTGCCCGGTCGGCAGCACTGGGGCGAAACATCATCCGCACGGAATAATAATACTTAATCAATTCCAATTTAGGCCATCATAATATGCGATAGGGAACTAACATCCAAAACATCAAGCACCCACAGCAGGCAGGTTGGGGACATAATGAACATCCCCGGCTCAAAATCGGGAAGTTTGGCCAGGCATAGCGAGAAACGGCACATCCGCTAAAAAAAACAAACAAGCCCCGCGCACGTCAGCACAGCACGGAGGAAAATTGTGAACTCCCGAAAAATCCGAGCAAATTACGTGGCAAGCGAAAAAGTCGGTTACACCGATAACAAAACGGGTGATCGAAATGCACAAATCAACACTCTTAAACAAAATATTACCATATACGGCAGCCTATGATCACGGGGGAAAAGACACTGGCGCCACATACGAAATAACCGTCTGCTCTGACGTCATCACTTTTCTAAAATCACAGACCGGGTTAGATCAAAAGTTCGCTCTGAGGAAATCTGCGCGAAATCGAAACAAACGAAAAAATAAGGGAATCCAATGTGGATTACACCACAGTGCCTTTGAATCAAATGCATTGAACTTTCAACGGAAATTTCTCATTTTGAACTCAGCTGCAGATACGACGATTGCACTTATCACGGCAAAATAGTTCATTATTTCTTGACTCCGCAAATGCTTTAAAGGCTTTCCTTTATTTTAGTTTGAAATTAGATTAAATTAGCTATGATTAGCGTTCTGACGACATTGGAAAGTTCGGGAAAAAAGTCATTTAATGCAGAAAAACAGGATTTTCTTTTGATAGATAACATACATCGTTTTTTTCCCCTACATAACATAGGATTTGTGTGACAAAAATGCTTACAATTTTAATAAAACGATGATTCGGGGTTAGTTGATAATCGGGTTATAGAATATTTATTTGTCACCTGATATGAGATCGCATACCAGATTTAAAAAGAATCCAAACACAGAAAGTGGACGAAAATTGAGTTGAAATCTTATATTCCGTGCACAGATACGTAAGTAGTTACTTTTGAAGGTATTATAAGCGTGTTAAAAATTAGGTTGAAAGTTGTTTTGCAACAGCTCGTACATTTTAGTTTCTTTAAGGACATGTTGAGATAAACCATTACAATCTAAAATTAAAATATTTATATTGCTTTCTAAAATAGTAGAATTTACTTCATTTTTTACCAGTTAGGAACGATATGCTTGTTTTCAAATAAGCTTTCGTTGATCATAATTTTTTTTTAAATTAGTGCATGACTGTTTTGATTATTTATTTTATTGCGACGTAATATTTATCTTTTTTTTCGCAAAATGCACGAAGGAAAGAGCAACATTAAAATAAAATTTAAATAGGGGTTAGTCCAAAATTAAAATCTTCTAAATAACACGAATAAAGTTCAAAATAGGTTGTTTCACTAATCAAAATGCAACTGTATTAAGTTAGATTCCTCAGAACTGTTTACGCTCCCAGAGTTAGTTTTATGCTATGCACAATAATACTTTTGGCAAAAAATATTTTTTCTGTGATAGAAATAAAACTTGACAATTATTTTTGTCAGATCAAAGTTTGAGCCGAGCTTCAATTGCAAAGCGATCCCATGGAAACTATAAAAATTCCAGTGTCTGGCGAACGTTAGCGATTGGGGGGTCTAATGTTCACATAATGCAAAAGCTAACTCTTTCTTATAACAGAGAAAATATGAGGAAAAATATAAATGAGATGGACAACAGATAAAAGTTTCTTCAATTGACCGCAAAAACAAATGAAAAACTATTGATTCGTAGCAAAATATTTAAAGCACATTTGATGTACAGTTTAACATCAAAAAGAATATCAAAATCTGCGGATTTTTGGTTGGATACAGGAAAACAAAACTGATGTGTATTTTACACCAACAAATCCAAAACCTTGTTTCGCAATTATTTTTACTGTTAAATAACGTTTTTTTTTCTTTATTTTTTTGCAGTGTAAACACATATTGGCATAAAGGAAACTAAGAACTTGAAAGATACTTATCTAATAAATAAGTAAATACCTCTGTTCCGAGAAAAAAAAAATTATAGCACGAATATACCTATATAACGCATCTGGTCATGACATCCAATACCTCACAATTTGAAATTGAAATGGAATTCCTTGAAACCCCGAAACATGTGTACGCAATATAATCTGTGTATCAGTGCTATTAAACATTTGTCATTTCCAGTTCTACTTAGCTAGTTACAAATTCAATACATAAAACATTTGTCTTATAAAAAGCCAATGCACAAAAATTGCTTTTCTTTAAGAAATACTAATCCTCATTCCAAAGCTGATGCATTTAGTTAAAAACATGTTTGTGTAATAGTCTCATTTTCACATGAATCCTTATTAGCATCTAACGAGTTGCTATCTTGTTCCTACGCAACAAACCTCCTGGGAATCAAGTTGGAATCACAACTGGCAGCCTTGAAAACGTTGAAATATTTTAACAATAATGTTAAGCTTGTATTCATCGGGTTTTAAAATTAGAAACAGTGTTACATATTTTCCCTGCCATATGCGGTTTTTTTTCATATAAACTCTACGCTGTTAGATATTTTTTTTACAGTACTTATAAATTAAATAAAGAAATTTTACTGACACTCTTACTAGCATGAAGCAAATTTATATTAGCATCAATGCATTTTTCTTAGCTTGTAGGCTTGCTGTTGAATATTTGTTTTTAGCCAAAAGTATTTTTTCCGCTGTAATTAGTATGGCTGAAATAAATAAAGGCTTAGTAGAGAACAAGTAAATCACGGATAAAGCAAGCCACCAGTGAAAGCTTTTTATACTTTGTTTACTCATGCAACTAGCATGATCCTCCTGACCAATTCCAAATTATGCTCCCATGAATAAAAGAAGATTTAAAGAAAAAAAAATACAATTGAATAAATACAAGAAGCTTTACGTTTTTAAGAACTAACATACATTGAAAATACCTACTATCTTAATATGCATGACAAGTTTAAAATTTAGAAAAGAATGCCTTTTGTGGCGTATGTGGTTCCATCATGATTTATAGCTGCCCCCCCCCCCCACTTCCCAATAAAAATAAGTAATTTAAAGGGAAACAACATTTCGTACTTTATATTTAATGCAAATGAAAGAAAAATAGTACACACAATATTTCAGCACATAAATGACTCATATTTTAACTTTTCTCTCTACTTTTTCGCTAAGCATAATCATTATTTATCCTTATGCGTTTGACTATTTGGAAAATATAAGAACACAAGTTAATTCGTTTTAACAACAAAATACTTAAAATGTACGTAGTTTCAAATTTATTACAAAAAAAAAAAAAAAAAACGCTAAGAACTGGCTAATAAAACATTTAAAAATATATAATATGTATGTATTTTGCTTTCTTTACGCTGAAATTAATACTTTATTTAAAGGTTAGCTTAAATGCAAGGTAGAAAACTCTTTCAAAGTTAGCGTCTAGAAAAAAACTTCCTCTGGCAAATTGTTTTGATATTCTTAAATTTCCTAAAACCTCAATTATACTCATAAATTCACAAAATAAAGTATATAGCGAGAATTTTTATTGATGTAACTTAAATATACAATGTAAAGATCTTCCATCTTCTTTTGAAAGACATTCAAGCGTTTCTGTAAATTTTCCCTACCACGATTGACGAAACTCGTTTTGCTTAAATTGTAGGGAATAATCTGCAATGAAAATGTCAGTACATTTATTTCTTAACAAATATCTCTTAGGTACTGAATATGAGCAGATTTTCCGTGCAAGGAATTTAAGACAGGGAATAGGAGGGACGAATCATTTCACTATTGCCTATTGAACACTATCGCAACCAAAAAAGTTGATTAACTTTTAAGTCTTTAAAATTAAAACAGACTTAATGACACGGGCGAATGTTTTTTTTTTCATTATTTCGAAATATACGTGTTATTGAAAGCAAGAAACTGTACGGAAAAAATGGAAAAAAGGATGGTTTTATGACAAATTTGTGGTAAAATAATTCAATTCTGAAGATGTAAGTATTACAACGGGACCTTTTACTGTTTTGGAATTTGAGGCCGAATTAACAAGGATATCAATCGTCAAACCACTCTTGTGAAATAATAAAGCAAGCAATGCATTAAAAAAAATATTATTTATTTTAACAACATAAAACTTTTATTGCTCAAAAATTTTGTGATTTCATAATGATCAATCGTACACATAAGATGCAATTTCGAAACTCTACTAAAATAGTTGTAAGTGAGATTCATAAGATGCTCCAATGTAAAGAGTTTATTCTGCAGAGAAGAAAAGATCTTTAGAGGCACTACTTCCGGAACCAAAAAAGTCATTTATTTGCTATATATTTTCTGTCGTTGCAAGATACCAGACTCTTTTTAAAGAAACGCGAGTCCTCACTGAATTATGTATTGTTTCGCCATCGCCACACAGAAGCAACAAACAATTAAAAAAAATAAAAACATTGAAAAAAAAGAAGACTTACCAATTATTATTTCATCATTTTAGATTGAAGAGCATAAACCAATCACACAAATGGCATCTTATGACCAAAGACAATAAGCAAATTGTATTTTTTGCTTTCTGTAGCGAAAGAGATATTTAAACTACAAGCAGTGACATGGCACATCAAATTTGAGGTCGGGTTAGAATCTCCTTAAGTATGGCACATCGAATCTGAGATGGATATCATATGTTAATAAGAAGTTCGTGATCCTAATTGTTCAAGGAACTTTTTAAATCTCACTTGTTATCAGAAATCCCTAAACATGCCTCTAAATGTCAAACAGAAACATCCTTAATGCACCATGAACTAAAATCCAGGAAAAAATGTTATATTATCGCAGGTATATTGCCTATCCAACGAAATAAGTTTTATATTTCTCTGGAAAAAATGAAGACAATAAAGGTGCGTATTCATACTTACATATTTTTTTAGTGATTGACATTCACTGCATTACCGCAAAAGTTGCTGTATGGACATATTTTACCTTTATCCCTGTGATGGCACCTTATTTCTATTTCATATTCCTTATTATGATTACTTAATTATGCCCAATTTCAACAATGCTTTTCTTGTGTGTGTTAGCGTCCAAGTAAGTTATTTGCTTAGTTATAATATTCAATGTTCTTTTTAATTCTATGAAAATTTTATTTTCATCTCTGAAAAAAAAATTAAGATAAAATACATTACTTGTTGTTATAATAAAATTTATACTTACTAGCAGTTCCTTTGAATTTAAACATAAAATTAGAGAATAGGACGGGTAAAAACGGTTTTTAATCGTTAAAAAGTTCCCTGAATTTAATTTAGCAAATACATTTTTAATAAGTATCATTCAATATAGGTATACAGAATCATAAAAATGTGTATGTACATATTTGTGCCTGCATATTTAGAGATTTTTTTAAACATTGATAAGTTTTTTTCTACTTTGCTTAGAAATTTACTTTCTAGAATTTCATGATAACAAGAAAAAAATGTTTACAGAAACTGTTTGTGCTCTTTACTTCATTTACCAGTTCAAAAAATATATTCAACTTTTAAAGTTAAAAGGAAAGTATGGAAAAACTGTTTGATCGCGCAATTTGCCGCTTGGTTGGAAAGCAGAAGTTTTAAGCAGATTGTGAAAAAACAAACTGCAAAAAACATGTTTCAATGAGAACATATTAAACAGTTCTTGTTTGTTTTTTTTTCCTAAGGAGAGGAATTTGTTCTTGCAAAAAATTCAGGGGAAAGAAATAAAATGTATCAAACACTAGGCATTCTTACCCCATTTTAAATGAATGCGCAATCGTAAACGATGACTATTACACATGCATGCTTAAAAAATAGAATAATACACATTTCTGTTTTGAAAAAAAAAATATTTCCTTTAGAGTTAAGAAAGCAGAAAAAAAGCAAATATATTTTTTTGTCTATTTTTTGTTCCACTTTTATTTATACTTTTTTCCTTTTTGAGTTAGAGAGCTTGAGAAATTTTCCTGTAATCAAACGCCTTCTAATGCAGCGCAGCTTTTTATATCTTTTTTTTGTGAAAAAAGTTTCAGTACATAAGATACGTATTCACGAAATTCGTTTGTAATTTCTAAACAAATTTAAACCAGTAACTTAATTTTCAATATGCTTCACTTAAGTTTTTAGTACCAAACAAAAGGGAAAATTAAATTTTTAAAATGTGTAATCCATATCTTGTAAAACCTGAAACTATTGCACAAAGCTACAAGAAGGACAATGAAAACCTGTACCTTATCTTTTTTCTATTAATATCGTAGTGATAAATTACCCCTGGACGAGGAAAAGAAATTTCTACCTGCACTATTCGTCAATTGAATTTTATCTGATCGGATGCGATGAAATGTATTTCACTTGAATATGCCCCTTGGTCACACTTTCCGTAAAACAGTGAATTTAAATTACCCCTTAAAGGGACAAAGGAAATTGCTACCATCGCTATTTCTCAATTGAATTTGATCTGATCGGATGCATAAAATGTATTACAGTTAAATATGCCCCTTGGTCACACTTTCTATAAGACAGTGAATTTAAAACATAGTTTTAAATTTTAAATCAGTTTTAGCATTTGTCTAAAATAACAAACACTAACTAGATACTGGACAACATTTGACAAATATCATCAATATCTTGATCCGTTACTGTTTTCGCAGCTTTACAAAGGTATGTGCTCCAAACATGGCCACTTTAACTCTAAAATGACGAACAAGTCTGTGTAACCCATTTAATACCTTGTTGCTCTCTAAATCGAGGATCAATTAACTGAACGTAATTGATATTTGTACTGTAACTTCCAAACTTTTTACAATGGAACTCTGCCAATAAATTTCAGAGAGTGAAGTCAAAACGGCAGATCTGACAACACTGCCAAAACAAAATTCTGAATGAAATGATGGATTGGCCGCCACCCAAGTCGTGAAGGCTATTTCATTGTGCCCAGCTAAATCTCAGTAGGCGAAGGATCCAACACAGTCTTCTACGCTTGACGCTCGTATCTTCGTTCTTACAGAAGCTGCACATTCCCTCATAAGTTAAAAATCATTTCCCTTAATTATGATGTTCATTTGCAATGGATACCCTCTCATGTGAACATCCACGGGAACGAAATGGCCGATAATCTTGCTAAGGAGGTTTGCAGGATTCAAACAGCTCCATCATTCATGCATACCTTTATGGAGTTATACTCCAGAGAAAAATCAAAAATCTCGGAGGAGTGGAAAACACCCTCCACCCATGATTGGTACAAAAGATCAAAACAGGGTTTGTCCCTCAGCCTTTCGGGTGATAAACGTACCCGGACTGTTCTCTCAAGACTTGCTAGTGGTCACATCAAGTGCTTCACGATTTACGAGGACAGGAAAACTTTTGCCACCTGCACCAAGTGCCTAAGTCATAAGGCTTCTCCAGTTCACATTCTGGATTGCGTGGAACTCTCTAGGGAGGATTTCTTTAGGAATTCCTCTTTTTGTCTTCGACTTCCTTACAGTCAACGGGATAATGGGTCTTGACTGACTCCGTCATGTATATATATATATATATATATATATATATATATATATATATATATATATATATATATATATATATATATATATATATATATATATATATATATATATATATATATATATATATATATATATATATATGTCCTCTCTTTTCATCTCTATCTACCTGCCAATAAACTACCAACTGCTCACATGCCAAACTGTAGCCATTGCTCTTCGAAAGAGAGACAAATGCTGCATTTTGTTGTATGGACATAATATCACTGAACATTATTTTGCACGATTTTTTATCAAGCCCTGAGAGAAAGTGTATTTGGAATGCAGATTCAATCATCAAAAGTTTTTCTTTTTCTTTGTAACATAGATCTTGCTAAAAAGGGCCATATTGAACCATTCAATCTTTCTTGGTATACGGCAATAATCATTTCTGCTAATGCTAAGTTCATTTACGATCCAACTTTTGAACGTACAGCTGCTAACTCATAACAAATCTCATAAGAAGACAATATTCCTAGTGTAAGTTTAAGTTTCAGTCCTGTTTACAAGTAGTTTTAACAAAAAGGCGATTTGGCCTGATTACAAACATATTGGTATATACAGGGTCCATTATGAAATTAATGAGCATTTACTGGCAAAATTTGTTTATTGATCGTAATTTGTACAAATGTTCAATATTCTTCAAAATACATTCCTCCTGCATCAATACAATTGCGGAGACGTGTTAGCCACGCCTGAAAGGCACCCTGAAACTCCTTGAAGGGAATGCCTCTCAGGAACGTTGTAACATGGTGTTGGATGTTTTCCACGGTTTCCCAATGTTTTCCTTTCATCTTTCTCTTGAGTCCCGGAAACAAAAAGAAGTCACATGAAGCTAAGTCGGGACTGTAAGGGGGTGAGAGATCACCGTGGTGTTGCTCCGGGCCAGGAAATTGGTAATGATGAGGGCTTTGTGACTTGAAATGCAATCGTCCTTGAAGGCTTCTTGCAACATCTGGAATGTTTCGGTTGCATTTTTCCAAGGCTCACGCAAAACTTTACGGCGTTTCGTTGTTTAAGCGAACGCTCCATCGTGTCATGTTACAAAAGTTAAAAACACACTTCAAGCGGAGGCACGTATCTCCTCTCACACTGCTCGAACTCAACTGAGGACCGGATGCATTGAAAGGGCATGTCCCCCACCACATTTTCCAGCCAGTTTTACCGTGCTGCCATCTATCGTCGCGTCACAATAACATTATGCTCATAATGGACCCTGTATGTTGGTATATACAGTTCGTTCGTTATAGAAACCCAAAACAGATAATTCTGGGCGTGAATTACCTCACACAAGATTGAAGACAAAAAAAAATAAAGAAAAAAAATAAGTTGAACTTTACATCTTGAATTTAAATTATGTTTTTCGCAATCACGAGTGTGTGTGTATGTAGGCGTGTGTGTTTGTGTGTGTGGGGATCTGTTTGTGTGTAGGGGTATGTGTATGTGTGTATAGCGTGTGGGGGTGTGGGTAGTCGTGTGCATGTGTGTTTGTGTGGGGGGTATGTGTATGTGTTTGTGTGTCTGTATGTTTGCGTGTGTGTTTGTGTGTTTGTATGTTTGTGTGTCTGTATGTTTGCGAGTGTGTTTGTGTTTGTGTGGTTGTATGTTTGCGTGTGTGTTTGTGTGTAGGTGTATGTGTAAGCGGATGTGTGTAGGACATCACTCTCATGATTCGTCATTATATGTTTTTTGGTCACTTTTGGAACAAAGGTGGATATCTTACCTGTTATACAGATGTTTAGATTTTTTTTCAGTACCTCTTTTGCCACCATGTGTCTTAAGTGTTTCTTGACAAATATAGACGGGCATCTAATCTTGGAAAAAAATGCTGGTATTACTCGCGTAGCCTGTAATAGGCAAAACAAACATTAAAAATCTATTAAACGATATCTGGTGTAACACAGAAAAAATGTCACAGCTTGCTTTAATTCTTTCTCAATTCAAAATTGCAAACACGAAGAAAATAATATTTTGAATGTTTTAAAATTATTTTAAAAGACAGTGATTAATATCGCTACGTATAGTCAAATGTAAGAAAAGTCTCAAAAAAAAAATCTATGAAGGGGTCTAATGAATTTTTTAAACTTGAATTTATTTATATTTTAAAACTTCGTAGTTTATATTTTTTCCTTTCCTGCTAAAATATAACAAACATAAACTGTTTTTCTATTGTTGTCTAGACAAGCTTTGGTTGACATTATTGCTAATTGTGACATTATTCTAGTTTTGTTTCTTTCTTTCCTTCGTTTTTTAGCAGACAAGGATGCGACTTTGTTTAATCCAGACACATTAAGACTCGACGAAAAACGAATAATGAATCTGCGCTACAAATAAATTAGGTGGCCAAAAACTGAAACCAATTTTCATTACGGGTTTGCATGCGACAGTTCTAAGGAAATAATGTACTTAATACATAGTTCACGCGTTCTGAAATATAATTTGTAACAAATTTTATGTTACTGTCATTTGGGCCATGTGATAATATTCAGCGTTTAGTACCACAGTTATTCAAAGAAAAATAGTTTCAACAATAACATATATTAAAAATATTGATTAATAAAAGTAATGCAGTCTTCAAACGACAAGCAGCATTGATTAATTGAGATTTTTCATTAATGTTGCAGGCTTTTGAAGACTCCAAGTTCTGTACCTTCCGATAATTACTTTAATGGCATCTTCTGGTTTCCATAGATATTGAAGGAAGAAAATACGATTCTTTTCTTTTTGACTGTCATAAGCGCTGCCTCGGAAATAATTAAACATTCTCATGCCAGTGTAACGTCGATAGAAAATAATCGATTTATTCTTTAAATTGTTTCCCCGTCTTTTAAGTTTCCAAACTTTAAAGAAATCATTAGAAGTTTACTAATTGATATCCAGCAATTTCTATTGATTCCGAAGAAGAAAGTAAATTTCAGGATAAAAATTTGATAATTGTGTTTCTCTGACTATAGATTTGTAATTGAAAGGAGCGGGCTTATTTACGAATTTCTGCATTGGAAATGTCGTTGCTTTGGAAACGTTCCAGCTGCTTTCTGACAATAAAATTTGTCTCCTCAAATAAATGTTTATCAGTTATGCTTTTAAATTTATTTATTATAGTTCAGACATATGCTGTTTTTCATCCAACTGTTGTACTACTGCTATGCAGCAAAATTATCATAAAAATAAGTAATAAGTATTTCATCTGCGGGGAAGTTTATTAAATGTTGATATCATTGACATGCGACACTTTGTTTTAGAGAAATTTGAAAATAATTGCTGGTATATTCGACATGAACAACCGGTTTTATTTTGAATGCATTCATTTCATGACATTGAAAAAAAAAAGAAAAACAGGAATAAAGGTTTAAACTGCCATTGATAAAATTCAAAATAATAAGAAAAAGTATGACCATGAGTTTAAAAGGTAATTTCTGGGTGTCTATTGGAATATTCATTAAATCTATGGAAGTTTCGGGTTTTTCTCCCCCATAAACTGTGTTTACCTGCCCTACTTATAATCATCTGCTCTACAACTTCTGTGAAACCTTAAAAATATATTTTTTTAAATTTTAAATACTCGGTTGTTGTACTGTTATATTTTCATTAATGAAAGTTGAGAAACTTGAATTTGATATTTTTAAAACAAATTTTAAATGCAGATTTTTTTTTTTAAATAGAATTCCGAGAAGAAAAGGAGTGACATAATTTCTCTAAAATAAATACTTTTATTTTGTACTTTCAATACTTAGATGACTTCTCATCTTAAAAAGTGATAACTGTTGTCGTACTTTTTAGTTATAATTCTTTTTTATCAAGTGCGTCCTATTTCTATGTTTTTCACAACTATATGAAATGCTCGTACGGTGTAAAAAATAAGCGCAATTGTAACTTCGGATAAGAAGTTCATACTTTTTTACAATAACTATTTTGGTACAACGTTTTGAATCAAGGAAAATCGCAATAAAATGCTTTTCGCTCAAACGGTCAAAAAGGTTATGCGTATAGTGCGACTCGTAGTGTAGTAGCAAGCTTTCAAGGAAGACAAGGCCGAATATTAAAAGAGAAAGGTAAAAAATAATGTTTGCATGAGTTATTAAAATTTGAAAACTCCGTAATCTATCTGCAACCAGTTCACCAGTTATATTTAACATTGGGTTGAAAATTTTAAGTAAACAATGAAAAGTTTTTTTTATAAAGGAATATCAACACTAAAATGCAACTGTAACATCTTTAAATACTTTTCGCGTCAATTGCAGAATTGCAGTTTTTTCTACTTATTAACCGTCAAGATGCCCCTAAACGAAATAATGGTTCACTTTCATTCACGTTGTTTTAATTTTACTGGTTTGATCTTTACCATTGAAGCCTTAAAGCAGGAGTTAATAACTGGAGGAAGCACTTTCAATCACTGGTTTAGGAACAACTGATTCAAAGATCCCAAGTCATATGATTCAACTATGAGGAATGATGGACGCGAAATTAGTAAAAGCAAATATATTACATGCTTCAAGAATGGGAAGGCTTTATTCCCTCCCCCTTTTTTCTCTTCTCAATGGTTGATGCAGCTTTCGTACTTTAAACGAACCTTTTTTTTACTTTAAAAAATGAGATACATTGCAATTCCACACAAAAATATTGGATTTCCCAAAATATTCAAGCATGGCCACATTTAATTCTTATAGGCCGTGGCAATCACTGAAACCCATGGCACCAAAGAGGGCGCTACAGGGCACCCCTGTTTTCAATACTTTGCCATTGTTTGGTGGACGCTGTGGTTCCCAGTGGCGCCTCTTGCGGTCACAATGGGCGACGTCCAATGACAACATAAACACACTTTGAAACATTGATTATGATTGGTGAATGCATGAGCTGCATTGAAACGTTGACATTGATTGGCGGATGCATGAGCTGCATCCGCCAAGTTGCATCCGCGCGTTTGGGTTTAACACAGAAAAGTCAAAAATTGTCGAGGCCCCTAAGCGTATTTAGTGAAGCCTTGATTCAAGGTAATATTGATGAAACACGACAGTAACATAGTAAATGTAATGTAAAGAATCAAAGATCGTAACACATGACACACACGCAAAAAAAGATTAAAGATGGCTGCCGCGTTGCACTTACTGAAAACCCGTGTAGCATCATCCGAGCAGTTTATATCGCGATATTCATAATATAAGCTTAAATCAAACATCTCTAAACACGTTGGAACAGGTTATGTAAATCAACATCAGTTTTTTTATGTGTGTGCTGAAGTTGCGCTCTTAAATTATTTTTGATTTTTGATGCTCTCTAAGGTCTTCCATGACTTCAATAGAGCTAAATTTATCTGTCAATGGCGATAAAAAATCGCATAATATATGAATATTTTTTTCGCTGGAAACAAAAAACTGTGCAGCTGAATGAAGAGCAAATTAACTTTTTTTAAGTCCTAAGCTCTTGTAAAGAAACCAACCGTTTAAATTGCTTTTGAAAAGGAAAGTAAAATCAGTTTTTTCAGATGATAAAAGTTTTTATGCAATTTAAATCTCAAGTAACATTTCACTAATTACTTGATAAAAAAAGACATCAAGCGATACGGGACGGTTAGTATTCATTACAAGTGATTAAAAAAAAAAAATTCAATCTTTATTTAAACTGCCCGAATTTTGCATAAAAAGACATTTTGTGCAAAGAACTAAAATGATATTTAACAATTACTTTTTTCTGGTAACTTTTTACACTCTAACAAACATTCAGATTAGATAGATTGCTTTACATTGAGTAGAATAAAACTAGACGTTAAATGTATTGCCATTATATATAAGGGAACACAAAAAGCGATAGTTTATTAAACTTTGAGGCAATAAAATTTGATTTTTATAGAAGTTTCAAACATATGCAGCAATTGTAATAAAATATATATCATGCTTTAAAATTTTTGGTTTTATTTTATTTCTAAAATTTCCTTTTTTGCAACGATGTGCATTACTACTATTACATAATTTTACAAAAAAAATAATAATAAACAGTACAAAGCTGAGAAAAATATTTTTGACTTTATTAGTGACCAATGTATTAAGAGTTCTTGGGAAAAATGTACGTCGACATTCAGATGAACTTGGACACGGGTGTGTAGGATATTGAAGATTTTTTTTCTTTGAGGTGGTTTTCTCTAAAGAAGAGAAACGTTTTAAGTTGTTTGTTGACAGTCCTAGAAGTAATGCATAATGACTCGACGTTAAATCCCGGTTATCTTAAATTTGTTATTTCAACTGCGTTGGAGCGTGTACTTGGCTGATTTCAAAAATCTTGTTTAAATTAATTAAACATTTCAAAAATTTATTAATAAAAACGAAATGGCAATAGATAAAAAATAGAAATCACAAAGCTTTCTCTGATTTTATTTTTTAGGCCTCGGTAAAGATTGAGTTTTGCGTCTTAATTATTAATGGATTCGGTGTCTGATTTTTCTTCCCCTTTTCAGAGCCAAATTTTTAACCTCAGAGGAGCGTACTTGAACTTGAATTTCAGCATTTCTAATACAAAGCCGAACCCTCAACTTAAATAAAAATGTATAATACTAAACTGTTTACGCTTAACGTAAACTATCCGCAAAAGACGGATATCTGTACTCATATTCCAATCATTTTTGAAGTACACAATGTGTTTTACGTTTATGTTTAATAAATATTTCCAAACCAATAAATATTGAAGTGTCTTTTTTCTCTTTACATTATAAAGATTATCAGTTATTCATATCCGTAGTTTCATATAATATATCAAGAAATCGCTGTGAAAATATTCTAATCGCATTCATTAATTTGTTGGTACTCTAGCTCAGCCAAAATATAAACAAGCAACACGAAATCTTAAAGCAGAAGCCCAAAAAGCTAAGTCCATACGCAAGCACAGTTGAAATGGCAAATTTGTGATAACCGAGATTTTACGTATAGTATGCATAATGTGTCTTGTGTAACTATCGTTATTGCATTATTGCCTATTTGATAAACAGGTGACATTCAAACACAGAATGAAGAAATTGAATTTTATTACATGTTTTCGGTGACTTTTATTCCGTAACCAAGCTTTTAACTCCCATTTCTACGATATTACATGTAGCTTGCATTCAAGCCGGACGTTGATTTTGATCAGGGTTTAATATATAGATAACCAACCCTAATTTTTAGTCAGTTAAGCACTTGATTAAGTATGGAGGGGTTACCACTTGCTTAAATTCATATTCAAGTCATGAAATACGCATAAAGCATGGATTAATATAAGTTGAACTTATTTTAAGCAATAATTATGAAACTTAAAAATCACGAGACGATGGAGCGTCCCGCCGCCAAGAGAACCAAACGACAGCAGCCAAAAAAAGCAAATCCACCGCCAAGAAAGACGAAAGAAAGTAAAAGCGACCAAGAACAGTTTACATGACAGAACAAGTTGGAATTTTCTGGGTTTTTCACCTCTGTGTATCTCAGCCCCATGAAGACCCCCGGTGTTGATTTTTGGTATACTCAATCTCTCGTGGTCCCTGACGACGTAAACCAAAACACAATCCCCTAGACCATCAGGGGTAAGAGGAATTTAAGTTATAAAATCTCCGTTCAAAAGGTCTACACAGGGCTACAGCCCAGACGAAAAGACGAATCAAGCTGCAATTTCGCACACACATTCCTTGTGCCCTACTGGTGTGCCTTTTGTGCCTTTTGATCCCCTTCCCCTTTATTTTTCTAATTGAGGTGTTTGCTTGGTGAGCAAAAAAGCTTCCCGCCAAACAAGATAACCAATTTAAGGGATCTATCCATATTTCTGAGGAGTTGAAGGTGGGAGGAGGTTCTAACGAAAGTGGATGTGATGAAAGAGGGGAACAGGGAGGATGATAGTTTGGCAGATACTTGGCGGGAAAACTAGATATCATGACTTTTTAAGGCTGAGTGTTTTTTGGTTTAGGATGAAGGCTTTCTTTTTTGTGTGAAAGAGTTAAAAGTTTTCTTGGCGGGGAAATTTTTACAACAGGGTTGTTTTTGCTGAGATAATAGTAACGTTAATCGTTATTTTTGTTACAAGAACACTTTTTAATGGGCACCTATACGTTATTACAGTTACTTCTCTTATAGCGTGACGATGATGCATAAAATCATTTGCTTTGAAGTTTCAGTTGCTATTTACTGTTTTAAAACAGAAGAAAAAATGGGTGATTTTCTAAAAACGTAGATTTTTTAAAAAAAAATATAGTAAATATTTTTAAATCTGTTTAATTAATTTTCATAATAAAAATACAAGATAATTCTTGTAATGGAAACAGCGGTACTGTCCAACCACGGATTGCATGGAATTTTCAAACGTCCAGATAAGACGAATCTATGTGAATAAGGGGGAAAAGTAAAAATTTGATGCTCGTATTCCGCTCATTTGAATGAGACTCTACTTCTGAAAAAGCTGACATCGTTAAAAGTAATAGATTCCTCCCTATTTCCGGCTGTAAAACGGATGTTTATCTTTCCATACAATCCGTGGTCAGACAGCACGTTTTTAAACCCTGCATAAGATTGATTCGCTTATTTTTACCAGTGCCTAAAAATGTATCAGTTTTTCATTTGCTATTATTACTTGTTGGTTGCTGTTAATTCAAAATAACAATTAGAGAAGAAAAACTACTGCATGCATATAAAATTATAATTTTTTTAAAGCAAAAAACAATGTCTCCGGAATGGTGTTTTAAAAATATACAAACTGTGTCAAGAATGTTAATTATATCTAATTACAGACTGTGGCACTACACTGTAATACTACCGGTACCCGTTCTGTTTTGCCCGTAGTAGAAAATTAAAAGGTCATTTGGTTCGCCTGTATTTTTACAAATAATGGATGATAAATTTCTCGCCAATTTGCTATGTTCATTTGCTCCCCCGGGTTATGATAAATTGCTCGTACAGGTTTTGATACTTTACTCGTCCACGTTATGGTAATTATTTGTTAAATGTTCCTAAAATTGGAATAGAAAAAGAAAAAAATCGAAAATCGCTTCGAGGTGCTCGCCCCTATGCTACGAACTAATCTTGTGCCGACTTCATAAAAATCGGCTGAACGGTCTAGGTGCTATGCGCATAACAGACATCTAAACATACAGATATCCAGAGATCCAGACATACAGACTTTCAGTTTTATTATCCTCACATAAATAATAGCTGACGATCGAGTAACTCGGGTGTTTTAACAATGAAACTCGCGAAACAATATAATATTTTTTATAATATGTTCTAGTAATGTTTAAAACGCAGGGAAGGACTTTATTATGACAAAGCTGAATTTGATCCGGTAACTTAACTGCTTTATTGGTAAGACTGTCATTTCAAAGTGGTTGAAAATTAACGCTATCCACAGTTGTTTAGGGTTAATTCGCTGGAATCAGGGTTCGATTTTCAAAAATTAAAGTGTCATCAAACATGCAATTGCTTCGTTCAAATGTAGGCGACTTTCTAGTTATTAAAGATTATTGCACAATTCTCTATTAATACGACCATGCTCATTTAATGTGTTTTGTAGTTAAAAGTAATAACAATATTTAACCTGCTTTATAAAAATATAAAACTGAAGTACTACAAGGCATATTGTAGCATAGACACAAATTTAAACCCTAAACTAAATATTAAAAATATATGTGACTTTGTATAAATTAATGAATCAATCAAAAAAAAAAAAAAAAAAAACTGTACTCTTATTTATTTTTTTCGTTTAAATTTCTTTGAAATTGCAGAGTAACATTTGATATAATATTACAGCGGTATAGAAATTGAAGGTTTAGATTATGTTTCAAGATCTGCCATAAAAATGGTGTGCCATTTTTAGATAATGCGCATATATTTTTTTATTTATTTATTTTTCCTGGTGGAGGTTGGAAGATACAAAAGGTATAACATTGAAATGTACCAATGCAAAATTACTTGATGTTTCTAGATTTCTCGAATTGAAACGATCTGCCTAGTCAAATTTATTAATCAAAGAATAGTTTATTGATCAAATAAGACCTAAAACTATTTAAATGTATTGAGAGAAATCTCGTCTCAATATCTATATCCATCACTTTAAATTTTACTCCATACTGTATAATAAACATTTAACAATAATAGTATATCACTTGGCCGAAATTTGATCTCTAATTAAACAATAGTTATTGGATTTGGGATAGGAATTTCTTGAGTAAAGTATAGAAAAGTATTACCAACTCTTCACATGACTTCTATGAATGTACGTATCGTTTGGCTGAAGCTCATTTTAGCACATTATATTGACTCTATCTTCAGATTACACAATACTGCCATGTAGATTAATTTCATGTTTAAAAAACTACTGAAATAACAACTTACTCAAAAGTAAAAACACAAAGGTATTGCACGAAAGAATTACATTCAGTAAACTGGAACCAAAACATAATAAAATGAAAACAGAATCACAGTACAAATTGCCATTTAGGAATTTCATCTCCAGAATACCAAATGACGTAGTCAAAATTTCTGTCCTAAGTCAAAGTCTTTAGCATAGTATGATTCCTTTGAGCCCGGAATAAAATCTCTTTCTAATCACGTGGATGAGTAAAATCTACCCAGAACTCCCTACCTGTGTCCTTATTTTCTGACAGTTACTATGGAAACGAAGAGGGATTTAATCCTTCCGTTGGATTTTGTCGTTAACTTGCTGAGACTTTTTGATTAATGAGAAAATAAAAATCCTTTGTAACAATGTCTTACTTGAGTCAAAGTTGGTTAGTTCCTTTCTGTACTGGGAGATGTGTTAATGCGGTGAGATTACCTTTGGTTTAATTTAAACTTATGCTATTACAACAAACTAGAAGTTCCCTTAGCATTGCAATAACTATTACATTATATTTCTTTAATTTAAATGTTTTAATAATTTACATGTTCTTTTCCTCAATTAACTTTGTGTCGGAAATTTTCAGAGAACGAATTAGCAGTTACATAAGTACAATTCTTAAAAACTTAAAAACGTTTTCTGCGTTTTAGTAAACATAAAATGTGTCTACTCTTAAAGTTCAAACCTCAGATTATTTGTTTATATAGGGTTGGTTGAGTAAAGTCGGAGCCAGGACCGCGCCGTCCCTATGTGCAAGGTCGTGCGGTGCACGGCGGCGGCAGAGTCAAAAAGGCGTCGAGCTCTACCAATCAAAAATGCTCCAAGTGGGGGAAAAATCTCCAACTAGAAAAATAAAATTTAACTTTTCATTATATCTAATAGTGGTGATGAAATTATACTGCTCACATGTTGTGTCTAAGCATGCTATTCAAAAACGCAATCGTTTACAGTGAAAACACATGATACTAATTAATGCATACTTTTGCATTTTTCTTCCTATTTGGAGCCGTGATTGCTGTTTCGGTATTTCTAGATTTTCACAACTTTGAGCTTACGAAACGCAAGAAATTTGCCATTTTCCCTTTTGCTTCTTAAGGTGAATATGTTGCATGTATTATAATCTGTGCAATATTTCTTTTGGTGATTTGTAACTATTGTTCGAGGTAATTTCACTGTACAGCATTTTTTTGTGTTATCATACATAAAAAAATACGGTAAGCACATTTGCATATAAGTTACTTGTGCATAATACACCATAAATTGTAGACAGAAATTTAGGTTATTTTTTTAGCTCCGAAAAGTAACGAGTTTTTCATAATTACTCAATTCCCCACACCCTTTTTCTTCAGCTATTTGTGTATTAACTTAAGGAAAGAGTTTTTGGACAATGTTTGTTTCAAACATTAAATTAAATGCTTTTTTAACGATTCCATAATTTAAAATTTTTCGTTTTACCGACAAGTTTCAGTTTCAGATTTTAAAGTGGAATATCCTCTATAATATTATCCTTCAATTTAGAAATATAATTCAGCACCCTCCTGTTACATAGCGCAACCATAGAGAGGGGTTATCAACAGTACACCCCTCTGGTTGCCCTACACCATGCCCCCTCCCTTCCAGAATGCCGAGTTAAATGTTTTTTCAAAAATATACTTTATTATTGAAGGAAAAAAACGCGTCTTTGGAAAACAAATTGATTTTAATAAGAAAAAATTAATAATGTTGGGGTAAAACATAAATTTTTTTTTCAAAAGAAAACTTTGAACTAAAAGTTTTCAATGTTTACAGCTAATTGGTCAGCTACTCGTCCCCTCCGTCATATTTCTTTTCTTTTTCTTTATTATTTTTCTTTTTTCTGGTTCGTCTGAATGTAAGAAAGTCTTAAAATGCTACTCCTCCTAATCTCTCCCCCTCTCCCACCAAAAGCATTACGGATCATTCCAAGTTTCGTTTCCAGATCTTCAATATCGCAAAATTTCCTGGGAAAACCCCTGAATACCAAAAAAACACTGAATTGCGTTCAAAAATCAGCTAAAATCGTGTTTTTGGATCTTTAATTTGAAAGATACCTAATGTTACCTAAATGTTTAAAATGCCCTAATGTTACCAAATATGATTTTACAATTGTGTTTTTAAGATTTCAATATCAGAAAATATTCTGGCAAGGGCCTCCGATCCGCTTTCTTTTAATACCATCAATAAATAGGCTTTTTAAACGTGACTTACGATAAATTTAAGTGGAATAGGCTCTGAACATCTTCTACTAATATCATAAAATATAGCTTAAGTTTTTAGGACTTTAACTTTTAAAAAAAATCCAGGGGGGGAGCTCCAGAATACCATTCCTGTAAAAATCTTCAAAGTTGTCTATAATTGCGTTTATGGAGTTCAATTGGAGGGGAGAGGATTAATTAATTTCTATTTACTTTTCAAAAAAAAAAAAAAAAAACATCGGGTGGAATCCAAGAGTGTCCTTTCTTGTTCTAACGTCAATAAATATACCCTGTAATCGTGTTTTAAGGCTTTTACTTTTACAAATTTCCGCGGAGCCCCTTGTACTTCCCCCCCCCCATAACACCACCAAATACCATTTATAAATTTTGTTATTAAAACTATAAGTTTCAAAAATTTTCCGGGGAGAACCCCTGGACCCCTCTTTTTAAAATAGAATGTTTTTTCAATGTGCGTCTAATACAATTTTCTAGTTGCGCACTGCTCCTGTCCTGTTTTGATATTTTGACAGGGGGAAAAGTTTTATTAATTATGCATCACTTAGAGATTAGATAGATATTCAAAGTTGCGTTAACACTTTGAAACCTAAAATATTTTCCTTTTCCTAAACGCATTATTAGCATTTCAGAGGACCTGCTGAACTCGAAATAATTTCGAGATACAAAGTAGAAATGTACGCAATTTTCCAAAACTAATATTCACACACTATTTTTTGTATAAATTAAATGCCAAACGGATATACAGTGAAACCTCCGAATAGCGGACAATCAAGGGACCAGAAGTTTTGTCCGTTATTGAGAGGTGTCCGCTATTAGGAGGAAGTACTTAATTTACCTTTTTCAAAATGGGCTGTTGTTCCCTTAGTAGAACACAATCGAAACAATTGCGAAAGGTTTACTACATTTTACGTCAAGCGTAATTAATCTGTTTTTTCCTTATAAAGGTATACTGGCAGCACACACTTGTCTTAAAATGCGTTTAATCAATTAAAGTAATCAGTTAAAACAGTTTGACATCTCTTTTTTGCATTACCAACGGCGGCGATTCGGCGGAGCAACCCCCCTCCCCCCCCCCCCACTTTTTACTGTTAATTTATTTATTTTATCTCGAGTATCACTATTGCATGATTGACAGTTGGCAATATGACCTTGAATATGGGCAAATCTTTTTCATGTCTAAAAATTAAGCAACCCAACGAAACCACGGCACTATAAAGCCGACTACTACCGGCGCCGGTCTGCTCAATTGCATCTCCCGAGAGCCCCAGTTAGAAAAAGCGCCCAGTTTCCTCTTTTTTATCTTAACTTTTGAATAGTTATTGTGTACAAAATTCATTAAAATCTTAAGAAAAACGAACGTTAATTTTTAGACTGACATCAGTTTTCACTTATCTGCTTCAATACTCTCAAAACTAGCCGTTACAAAATTATGACTTTTATTTTCTTTTTCTTTTTTTGCTGCCCGCAAAAAGTACTATGCCTTTTAGTTCTTTTTTTTTTTCTGCCCCCAACTTTTATGCCCCAATCGCTGCCTCTGCCCATTACCATCCTTTTCATTCCAAGAAACAGTGATAAGGAAATGACGGGTGGGGGGGGGGGGTAGAATATCAGTTGTGGAGGATGAAAAGCTATGTAAGGCAAACAGTTACTAAGATATTCTGTGAAAAGGTAAAAAATCGGAAGTGCTACGATCGCAAGGGAAATTTTTTGTGAAATAACTGTCCGTTATTCGGAGTGTCCGTTATTCAGAGTGAATTACATGGAATGGCCTATATTGAGGGACTGGGACTTGCAAAAATGTCCGTTAATTAGAGGTGTCCGTTATTCGGGAGTGTCCGTTAAGGGAGGTTTCACTGTATATATATATATTTTTTTCATTTCATATTTGTCTACAAAACCTCCCTTCAGGTGTTAACTATTTTCCCTGAACGCCAGAGTATAGAGGCGCTCACAAGACATTTGCACGACAGCGCCGATCAGGCTTGGCGCGGCCCTGGTCGGAGCCCTTTTGAGAGCAGTTCTTTTTCGAAAACTTATACAAAAGTCTTTAAATAAAAAAAAATTATAAACTTATTACCGTATTTTATCTTGGACATTATTAACAAACAAAACATCCTCATTATTTTCCAAAATAATTCTTTAAATACTGTTAACTATTATATTTAAAAAAAAATCAGATGGGTGTCTCACTTACCCCATGATGAGGGGTAAGTGGACCCCACCCCCCCTTTAGTTAAATTTAAATGAAGCATACATAAGATGTGAGGTAAGGGGGGTTTACTTGATAAAGTATACATTTTTAGTATGATTTTTTTTTTTTTTTTGTAAACGCATCTATTTACGAGATATTTACTGTCTTTTAAATATCTATGACATAAAATTTAAAACAAAAAATCAAAACAATTAAATCTGAAACTTATTGAAAGCATATAGGTGAACGCATAACTTGAGCGTGTAAATGTATGTTGAATGAACGTGATTAAGTTGATTAATGCCAATTTCGGTAAATTAGCTAATACTAAAAGCTGAAAAAGAAATTTCAAGAAAAGAAATTTCAAGAAGAAAGAAATTTTCACTTAATGGCTGCATCTGTTTAAAGTTTGTTAAGAAAGAACTATCATCGTACTGGATTTCATCCTGAGTAATAGTTCCAACATCATACGCACCAGACCAATAAAAAAGTCACTATTTCTATTCAATCTTGCAGTAGTATTTTTTTCTTTTTTTTTGAATTTGTAGAACCAATGTCCAACATTAGTCCTACGTAATACTTTATGTTTTACTTTTATGTTAGTGACAAAAATACATAATCACCAGCTTTAGCAGTTTTTTGTAGCTAACCTATCAATTCCTACAAGGTCAACATAGTCGTCTTGTATTTCTCTAATACAAATGTTTCATCATAGTTGCTTTTGATTTTAATATCCACACTATTATAGGGAGACTCATTTACCTCTTATGATGAAAATTTGCGTTGTAAGTGGAATCCCTACCCTTAAACACTTATTAATAATATTTTATATTTATATATTTGATTTTATCATTAAAAATTTTTTGTTGCAGCATAACCTTCAAGTTAAACTATACGTGGTAAATTAACGGTCACAAAAAAAAAAAAAAAAAAAAAAAAAAAAAAACTGGAAACACTTTTTTGAAAAGAATTTACAAAAAAAAAAAAAATCAGATTTTTTTTTTTTTTTTTTTTTGACAAAGGGCCGCAAATAAAAAAAAATGAATTTTGACATCTTGAATTATGTTTTTCGCAATCACGAGTGTGTGTATGTAGGCGTATGTGGGGGTATGTGTATGTGTGTAGGCATGTGTGTACATGTCTGCGTGAAGGTATGAGTGTGTGAGTAGTTGTGTGTATGAGTGTTTGTGTGTGGGGGGGAATGTGTATGTGTGTAGGCATATGTGTTTGTGTCTGTGTGCAGGCATGAGTGTGTGGGTAGTTGTGTGTGTATGTGTAGGTTTCTGTATGTGTGTGTATGTGTTTGTGTATGTGTGTGTAGGTGTGTGTACGTGTGTGTGTGTGTACGTGCGTGTATGTATGCGTGTAAGTGTAGGTAATTGACGCAACATGGAGACTTTACTCGCTACAGGAGCAGCATCCATCGTGAGGCGGCCGGTCGACGGTGGTGCTGCAGAGGGTGCTGGTAGGAGAATAAAATCATAGCACATCAAAACAATTAAATTGCTCAAAAACCACTAAACCTTAAGTTCTGCAAAACCAACCACAGTGATGAAATTTAACATGATCAGTGTAAACTAGTTTAAGATATTTTAAAATTTGAAATTTGAATTTATGCTTAAATATGTAAAAATGTAGAAGCAATACTTCATTCAATTTTCTAACCAGACGAAAAAAAACAATGTTAAAATCATTTATCATGCATTTTCGAAGCATCTCTTATGTTCGAATAAAAATAACTTTATGCTTACAGTGCTATACACTAATGACAAAATAAATAATGATTCCACAACTTAATGAAGGAGTTATCTCTTATTATTATACGATTTGAAGTAATTTCAACTAATAATTGCAAATTTTTGTTGAGGAACATTTTTTTTTGAAAATTTACAATGTTATAATATTTGTAAAGAAGTAATGAACGCATTAAATGGCTACTGAAAGCAACAGACTTAGAGTTCAAACAGACTTAGAATTTCTCAAAGAAGCAATAACAATAAATTCACGTTCTTGAGGTGTGTAGGGGATACCGGGGCAGGTTTTCACGCTTTTTTTAAGTTACTTTTTTTATTTATTTACCTAAGTTTGAAAAAACTGTACTAACCATTCTGAGAAACCTTGGCTACAACGTGGATTTACTTACATCAATTAATTAAGCTTTGTTTTACAGAAAAATAGTTTTAAGTGTCGTTATGTCACGTGCGAAAATGTACCCCGTGACCGGGGCAAGTTTTCGCATACCTTATTAATAGACAGGGGCAAGTTTTCGCATGCACTTATATCAATATAATTTAGGTAATCAAACAAAATATTTTCAAGGTAGGTTATTTATTGATTTTCAGTAAATATACATTGAAAAAAAAAACTCATCACCAACTTGGCTACTTAATAATTTTAATACATGTAGGACTGTTAAAAACACTGAACGTCATCGTCACTGTCACAATTAATGCATACAAAGAACATAGGGTTTTCTTTGATGCAAGACTCGTGGGCCCATCTTTTGCAACGAGTGCACTTTTCCCATATCTCTTTAGCCTTAGATTTACTGTATGCAGTAAATGCAAGCACAGTCTGCTTCCTCTTCATCACTTGATTCTTCATCTTCTTTGGAATTGTTAGGTTTTCCAATTTGTCTCTTAAATTAACTCTTTTTTACATCTTTCTTACCTTTCTTTTCATTCTCATTTTTCATTTGTTTTCTCTGCTTAGCTTGTTGCTGCTCTAGTCTAAGCTGCTCTTTGACTGGAATGTCGGTCAAAATAGCCGGCTTTCTCTTCTTCTTCCTTTGCCGGTCTGTTTTCTCGGACCCGCTTTTTCCAGAGGTCTCACTTCTTCTGGGGTACTACACTTTTACTACACTGCTACATTTTTTATATTTCTTCCTACTTTTACATTGTTGACAGCTTCTACCATAGTCCCTATGGTGTACTTGCCTCTTTCAGACTTCTTTTTGTAGTGTCGTACCATGACAAATCTGAAAACCCAACACACAGATCAATATCAAGTCATAATAATCAAGAAATTCTGTGAACATATCAGTTTAATGCTATTTTTATAAACACTTAGGCCTTTTGTTTTAACATGTATCTCTCATGAATGATTGAGATTGTGATTTATTTTTTGTCGGTTTTTTTTTTTTTTTTAATATAAGTTATTAAATAAAAAGCTTACCTTTCCATGTGTATTTAACTATTTATGCTTCATTTAAGAGTAAATAATATAATAAACATCGATAAATAGTAACGATCGAAAGGGGCGGGGCATATTTTCCATGCGACGGGATCCGTTTTCGATGCGAAAATATGCCCCGCTTGGTGTTCGAAAACGTGTCTCGTCGCCACGTTTTTCCTTAAACTTTACGCAGACGGTCAAAGAAAGAATTTTATGGACAAACTATCACATCACAAGTAGCTCCTAAATGTGCTCTTTCGAAATATTACAACAGACAAAAACTTAACTTAATACGTATATGTTTGTTTTTAGTTTAAATGAGGTCATCAAAATTTACTTACCTGTATAAAAACTAGTGAAACTGACGTTACGCAGCGATGTGAACAGCCATACAAATGAAACTCTCGTAGATGTCGTCTAGTGGCGCAGCCTTTCAAATAGTCTGGTCGGCGATTCGCTCTACCGGCTCGTTAACGAGTTAAAGTCAAATCGAAAACGTGCCCCGCTCGAAAACCTGCCCCGGTCTCCCCTATAGCTCCATGACTTGTTGGCAACTAATTCACTATACATCTCCATCATAAATATCAAATCACAGTGACATTTGGCACGATCTTCAAAAATAGCGGTCAGTACAAATTATGACATTACTTTTGCGCCACCCATTTAATTTGATTAAATTTCTTAAATGATAAAAATAAAGCAAAATTTGATGATTTTTGTGTTCCAGACCCAGTAAAAACTTTATCCATATTTGAGTTTTAGGGGGGGGGGGAGGATCCTCTTACCCCATAATAATCATCTTCAACCAAACTTTTTTTTGTAACAATCTAAGCTCGAACTTTTTTCTGTATATTGATGTATATATATTTTTATATACTTCTTAAATATGACAAACGTTTCATTACTTTCATAAAAACATATGTAAGTCTTGAACATTTCTCCGTAATGTATAGAAATATGAATATTAATTTAACATGAGCATCTGCAAAAGTTAAAGCCCGCTTCTTTTTTTTTTTTTTTATTAATGCCGCATTTTCGTTTTACAATAATCGTATTAGACATTCTCGATGTGACGTGTATGTAATTTTCCTATGTATGGGAATTGTGGGTAGAGCAAGACTCGAAAATTAAATTTTTTATTATTAAAAAACACAGAAATGAATGTCTTTCAACTGGTACAGTATTCATAACTGTAATAAGTATTATAAAAGCGGATTTCGAAAAATAAAAATTCACTCAAACGAAAAAATCAATAAAAACGAAATATTTTGTTTTACTGCTCCCCCCAGTAAGTGGGAAAAGCGAGAGACAGATGTTTTGAATTAGCAAACTTTGAAAAAATCTAAATTTACGTGCAAAAATATGAATGACAAGTTGCCGTTTGGTTTTGGTATGAGCTATTTCCTTTGAACAAGGGGCATTTTAAGTTGTCTTGACGCACAATAGGGACATCTATCGCGTTTTTGTTTGGGCTTGTGATGCAATGATTTAAATTATCATGGTGTAGTAAATTGACCTAAATTGTCATCTTGTAATGTACCATTTGATGGAGATGGAATGATTTCTCTGTTGCCTTTGTTTATAACTGGTAAAAAAGCGTATTTCCGGTTTGTTTCAGAAAATCTCCTACATAGCTTATCTAACTTCTTTTCTAGGCGTTTTGAAAATTTTATATGAGATAAATACTATTACATTTGGTACATTGGAATGAAACAATGAAAAAACTAATTTAAAGGGAATAAGTAGATATTGAAAGTATTTATGGGATATTATATAGCTATCAAAATCATAGCATTCTTATTTTGTTGGTGCAGGACATTCAAACTTATTTTATTATTTATTGCATCAACAAGTAAGTTGTAATTAAGTTTAAATAATGTATAATTTCTCAACTTTTAATGTAAAAGTGCCATGAGAGTAGTGAGCAACAAATTGATGGTGTCTCACTGTTTCTCATTGCAAAATATAAACTCAATAGCCGCCATTTTCAGACAAACAAAACTAATAACATCATTCCAGTGCTAAAATAGACGGTAGATAAAAATCTAATGTAAGATTAATAATACCAGTCCGTAAAGGTTATTTAACAGTCTAAAAACCATGCAACAAACAATTGAGATAATTTTACTTCGATGGGCTCAAAATATAATGCTTTTATTTATTTATTTATTTATTTAATTATTTTTTTACATGATACTAGAAAGCACACGTGTTTCTATAATATTATTCACACTATATCGATTTTACTTTCAAAAGTTTTACCACGCTGGAAATATCCTAACAGAAAAAATAAATTGCTGTTGTCTCAATGTTCTCCCTGTCTTATCGTACCCACTCATTTCCTATACAAGTAAGGATTTTTTAAAAAAATCTGAATTTAAATAATGAATATGGGGATAGGTGCCAAAATGTATATGAAAAAAGAAAATACGTTTTTACATCGAAAAAATATTTAGATTTTAAGTTTAATTTTTTTATCATTTTATTATTTATAACACTTGGTGTTCTTTAACAAAAATGAAAAAAAATGCATTTAATATAGAGCAAAGTAAGGAAGATGTATATACTCTGCGATTAATTCATTCAATTTCCTCATACAATTTCCAATGAGTTTAACAAACACACCAGCAACTTCAGTGGTCAAAAATTTACTTCTATCAAAATTGTGGTGAAAAAGAAAATAAATAAATAAAATCAACTTACAAAAATCAATTAATAAACGATACCGTTTTCTGTATTAGCTACCACAGCTTTATTTGTTCAACATCGAACAAAATCATTCATTTTAATCTCAGCGCCGTTATCGTCTTTACCTTTTTTTCTGCAAACGATAAAACTTTTTTAAGAAGCACAAAACGCCAAATCCAAAAAGAATTCGCTAGTCATGTCAGAGCGAAATATTTGCCTAAAATCTTTTGAATACATTAAAATATTTTAGTACGGAGAAGATGTTTAATATTCCGAAAGTGAATGCATGTCGTTATTTAGTTCCCCATTTATGAGCCGTCCGTCCGAGTGAAAAAAATATACTCGAATGCCAGGGCACGGAGAGATCCAATACTCTGCATATCTTTATCGTTTCTTGAAAAATGGCTGCACTTCCATTTCCATATTTTCGCATTTAGTTATCGAAAAACGCTGAAAGCGACAACACTACTTTAAAAGTGTAGCGAGAGAATCTGCGCAAGTTGCATATTGATGGGAAACAAAACTGATTAGAAGAAAAAAATATGAACATTAAAATAAAATATTGCGAAATGCTGGAAGAAAATATGCAGAAAATTTATCTTTTAAGCAAGGTTTACGAATATCGTAGAATGCAAAAGCAAAGGTGCCTTATTTAACAGTAAAAACATTCTAGACGTTTTTAATCTGTTATGTCTGATTTTTATTTATTTATTGATTTATTGATTTTTCTCTCTTTTTTTTTTGATTTCGTATTTATTTATTTTTTATATTAGCCATTTAAACACGCTTTTATTAGCTTCACTTGTATGTTTGTAACTCTTCTTTGGACTAAGAGCTAGTGCCTTATTACTGTTAGTACATTCCACCTCCTGTTGAGCGTTTGTGGCCGAGCGGTCTACGGCGCGGGTCTTCCCTGCCTGCCACTCCGGGAATCATTGGGCGAGCATTCCAATCCCGTCTACGACGAAAGTACATTTCTAATCTTGAAGCTCAATTTCACCCACTTTTTGTGATCGGATTTTTTTAAAAATTGAAATACAACCTCAGACTCGATGGCAATTCTATAATCAAATTAATTTATTAAAGATACTTTATTAGTTTATTCTAATTAACACGCTTTTATTAGTTTAACTTGTACATTAGTGGGTATACATAAAAAGTAGTCGAAAACTTTGTACTGCATAGTGAATAAAATATGACAACGTATATAAAGTACAAATTCAAAATGAAAAAAGGTTAAAAAACCAGCAAACAGCTGTTTCGGCACTCTAAAATACAAGTGCCATCATCAGTGCAATTAAAAACGAAGACAGGTTCAACCCGACTAAAACACAGTCGAGGCGAACATTGGAATGAGAGACGAGTTGTAAAAGATATGAGAGCAGTACCGGAACGATGACGTCAAGGTTACGTCAGAACTACAGAGGACAGTTGCACTCAGGAGAAAACGTCAGGGACAAAAAATAAATCAAATAACAGACTTCCAAACATTAGGAAAAGGGGGAGTGCTAGACAAATCATTGACGATTAAATTAGCATTTTTCCATATGTAATATGACTCCCAAAAACCTAAATCATGAATAGACGAACACTCGTGAATAACTTTGGCGGAAGAAAAAATAAAATTATGGCCACAAGACCAACAATGTTGAGCAATAGAGGAGCGTTTGAGATCCTGTTTTTTGACGTAGTTTTCGTGTTCTTTTATCCGGAATTTGAGGGATCGTCGAGTCTGCCCAATGTAGGCCAATTTGCACTGGCAGGAAACACTGTAAATGCCCCATTTGTCAAGGTTCTGAACAGGGTGTTTAAGCTGGGAAAAAACAGGGTGTTTAAGTGGGTATGTTTGTGGGTCCAACTTTTCTTTGGACAAATAGTCAGTGGCTTATTAGAATTACTTACAACGTACAAATCAGAGCTGCGGAGTGTAACAATGTTTGCACATGAATTCACCAGGAAGCATTCAAAATATCTGATGAAAATAATGCAATGGAATACTAAGATACATTTCATTATAAAAATAATAGTTTAAAAAACTAAAAAACACTCTTTTGTAGCAAAATGAACTAAAAAGTAAAAAATAAAACAATCGTTAAAAAAAAAAAAAAAAAAAAAAAAAAAAAAAAACGCTTAACAAAAGGAACTTAAAAGTTTTTTAAAAAAATCTTTAGATAACAAGTATATAAAGTAATTAACCAAACACTTAATTTTACTGCAATAAAAAAAAGCGGGGGGGGGGGGGGTTCTTATCAGTTGTCTTAAATTTATTCCACTTGTTATCCACGCAAAAATGTAAATATGCAGCAGCCCCCCCCCCAACAATTTTTTTTCCATTACAGTAAAATTACGTGTTTGGTCAACAACTTTATATACTTGTCATCCAAAGATTATTTTTAACTTTTTAGTTCATTTTGCTACTAAAACGTGTTTTTGTAGTTTTTTTAAACTATTATTTTAAAAGCAGAAGATCCGAATATAGTTTTACATTGAAATGACCATATGGGCTCTACAAGTTACATACGTATAATCAACATAAAATCCTGATACTGTTTTTGCATAAATTTGATGAATTTGTATTGGACATATTTTTCTTCAAATTCGGAGATTTTTTTTTCTTTTGAAGGTTGCGAATATATTAAGTTTTATTACACATCTTTTTAAAGAAATGTTAAATAGCTGACAAAATGCAAGAAGAAATAAAAACAATATAAAAAAAATTTAAAAAAAAACTGATTAGATTATATGCTGTTGATCCTCTTTTGTTTGTTATTAAAGAAAATAAGGAATATTCTATGATTTTCATACATTTACTTAGTTTTGTAACATTGAGATAACGATCTCCAAATGTGTTTAACCGATATGAGTTTAATATCACGCATTTTTTGACATACTTTGCGAATTAATGATGCAATAACTACAATACTTTATACTTAAAAGAAAAGGGGACAATTGTAAAGTACAGGTCTATTGGTTTGTAATGTCTTCGTTATAATTGGTCCAATGTTTAAATTTTCAGATTTTCAAAAAAAAAATAATCTAATCCTTGGCATGTGATTATATTATAATGATCCTTTGTAAAATAAATAAGAAAGTCCTTGTTTTGAGATGAGCCTGACATTGATGTAGACTATTACATAAACTGCTTCAAAAAACACAATACTAATAGATCTTTGAAGAATCAAACTTTCTTCTATTAATCCACATCCATTAGATAAAATTACAGTGGAAATAATGAACGAATCATTGTGTTAATCTATATATATAAAAGAAAGTTGTGTTAGTTACACCACTTATAACTCAAGAACGGCAGAACAGATTCGGCTGAAAATTGGTAGGGAGGTAGCTTAGAGCCAGGAGATGGACATAGGATACTTTTTATCCCGTTCTACAGCGTTCCCGTGTGACTTGACATGAAACGTCAGTCACTATAAAACGTGGTATAACAAAAAAGAATCAGACTTGGAATAACAAAACGCAAATGACAGCTATGTAATTGACGTAAAATGACAGCTATGTATTGACGTATGGATGACAATTTGATATTTGTAAGAAATCAATATTAAAACTATTTCTATTAAATAAATAATTAACAAGTGGATTGAAGTGAAGTGAAGTTTAATTAATAATGCCGCGACCAAGGCGATCGAATCTTTCCCGACAAAGCCGTAATGCAAGAAGAATACAAAATACTGCAAATGAAAGGACTGAAGAAGAACAAGAAATTGCACGTGAACAGCGCCGCGATAGTATGGCTCGACTTCGTGCTTCTCAATCACGAGAGCAAAGTGAAGCAGCCCGTGAAACAGCTCGGTTGGCAATGCAGAATCGTCGAACGAACAACAGAAGGCAACAAATAGATAATTTGCGACGCAGAACAAGATATTTAGCTGATTTGAATCGAGCAGCGTTTCGATACGATTGCAGCAATGATTACAGCTTGCATCCTAGCGTTTGCATTGGGCAAATGGACGTTGATTGCGAGTATTGTGGTGCATTAAAGTTTTCCGGAGAAACGCCTGGATTATGCTGCCTTAATGGTAAAGTGAAATTGCCAGTGTTGACTCCGCCACATGAGCCATTGTATTCATTGCTTTGGGGCAGACATTATCGAAGAAGGAGGATTTAATCCGACATTTAAGGTATTTATTTTTGTACTTACATAGAATGTAGTTAAAGTATAACTTACTTTATCTATTGGTATGTATTATATTTGCTAATACTGAACTCTACTCTCCCACAGAAAAAGTGTTTATAACCCAGTTAATACTGTCTGGTTTTTATTTTGTAGATTGACGTATGGATGACAATTTGATATTTGTAAGAAATCAATATTAAAACTATTTCTATTAAATAAATAATTAACAAGTGGATTGAAGTGAAGTGAAGTTTAATTAATAATGCCGCGACCAAGACGATCGAATCTTTCCCGACAAAGCCGTAATGCAAGAAGAATACAAAATACTGCAAATGAAAGGACTGAAGAAGAACAAGAAATTGCACGTGAACAGCGCCGCGATAGTATGGCTCGACTTCGTGCTTCTCAATCACGAGAGCAAAGTGAAGCAGCCCGTGAAACAGCTCGGTTGGCAATGCAGAATCGTCGAGCGAACAACAGAAGGCAACAAATAGATAATTTGCGACGCAGAACAAGATATTTAGCTGATTTGAATCGAGCAGCGTTTCGATACGATTGCAGCAATGATTACAGCTTGCATCCTAGCGTTTGCATTGGGCAAATGGACGTTGTTTGCGAGTATTGTGGTGCATTAAAGTTTTCCGGAGAAACGCCTGGATTATACTGCCTTAATGGTAAAGTGAAATTGCCAGTGTTGACTCCGCCACATGAGCCATTGTATTCATTGCTTTGTGGCGAAACACAAGAATCACGCCACTTTCTTGCAAATACTCGAAAATACAATAGTTGTTTCCAAATGACGTCATTTGGGGCAGACATTATCGAAGAAGGAGGATTTAATCCGACATTTAAGGTATTTATTTTTGTACTTACATAGAATGTAGTTAAAGAATAACTTACTTTATCTATTGGTATGTATTATATTTGCTAATACTGAACTCTACTCTCCCACAGAAAAAGTGTTTATAATCCAGTTAATACTGTCTGGTTTTTATTTTGTAGATACAAGGACAGATTCACCATCGAATTGGATCATTACTACCTTTCGAAGATACACAGAATAAATTTTTACAAATATATTTCATGGGCAACATGGAAGAACAACTTGATCGACGCCTAGGGATCAATGCAGGAATGAAGCGAGCAATTATTCAAGACTTGCAGTGTCTGCTTCATGAACATCATGCGTTGGTCAGGTTGTTTAAGAGTGCTTTAGAGCAAATGCCAAATGATGACTATAAAGTTGTCATCAAAGCAGATAAACGACCATCTGGAACACACGAACGCACATTTAATGCTCCAACAGTAGACGAAGTTGCCACCCTGATTGTTGGTGAACAATTGGAAAAACGCGATATTGTGCTTACACGTCGCGATACTGGGCAACTGCAACAAATATCTGAAACTCATCGATCATATGACGCATTGCAATACCCACTGATGTTTTGGCAAGGAGAAGATGGATATTATTTTAATATTAAAATGATAAATCCATTGAATGGTAAAGTATCAGTATCTTAATAATGGTTAATGTCTGTATTATTTGTCTTTGAAATGGTTAATTATCAAATTTTGAATTTCAGGTGAAGAAACTACAAAGAAAGTTAGCTCAATGAATTATTATGCATATCGTTTGATGATTCGTAAAAATGCTGACAACTATTTGCTGCGGTTTCGTAGATTGTTTCAGCAGTATTGCGTTGACATGTATGTAAAAATAGAAATGGAACGTTTAACATTTATTAGGTTGAACCAAGCCAAACTGCGTTCTGAGGAGTACGTCCATTTACGTGATGCAGTTAGTACTGAAGGAAATGCAGCTAATATTGGTCGATTAACTATTCTACCGGCGACGTACATTGGTAGCCCACGTCATATGCATGAATATGCACAAGATGCAATGACATATGTTCGTCATTACGGCTGGCCAGATCTCTTTATTACTTTTACCTGTAATCCAAAATGGATAGAAATTACTCAATTGCTGCTTCCCGGAAAAACATCAAATGATAGACACGACATCACAGCACGTATATTCAGGCAAAAAATTCGGTCCCTGATGAACTTTATTGTTAAACAACGCGTCTTTGGAGATACTCGATGCTGGATGTATTCAATCGAATGGCAAAAGCGAGGCCTGCCGCACGCGCACATACTTATTTGGTTAGTGGAAAGAATTCAGCCTGACCAAATAGATGATATCATATGTGCCGAGATTCCTGATCATGAAGTCGATCCAGACCTACATGATGTTGTTACTACTAATATGATTCATGGACCGTGTGGTGCCATCAATCCCCAATCACCTTGCATGGTCGATGGAAAGTGCTCTAAACGATATCCACGGAAATTAACGGCGGAGACTGTCACTGGCAACGATGGGTATCCGCTGTATCGGCGTCGATCACCAGATGACAACGGTCGAACTGTCACAACGAAAGTGAAAAGAATGGATTTCGTTGTCGACAACAGTTGGATTGTTCCATATTCGCCACTTATTTCTAAAACGTTCAAGACACATTGCAACGTTGAATACTGCAATTCAGTTAAGTCAATAAAATATATTTGCAAATATGTCACGAAAGGCAGTGATATGGCGGTTTTTGGATTGCAATCCTCAAATACCAACGATGAAATTTCACGCTGTCAAGTTGGTCGTTATGTGAACTGTAATGAAGCGATTTGGCGTATATTCGCATTTCCAATTCACGAACGTCATCCTACTGTTATACATTTGGCGGTGCATCTAGAGAATGGTCAACGAGTATATTTCACGGCTTCGAATGCTACGCAACGTGCTGAAACACCTCCAGCAACTACATTGACCAGTTTTTTTGCAATCTGCCAAAGCGATCAGTTTGCACGAACTTTGCTTTACTCGGAGATGCCACGTTATTATACTTGGAATGCTTCATCCAAGAATTTTCAAAGACGGAAGCAAGGTGATGCGGTTCCTGGGTATCCAGATGTGCGTTCTACTGATGCTCTTGGTCGTATGTATACAGTTCATCCAAAGAATGATGAATGTTTCTATTTGCGGTTGTTGCTGGTAAATGTGCGTGGGCCAACTTCATTTGAGACACTACGAACTGTTAATGGTGTAATATTCCCAACATATCGTGCTGCATGTGAAGAATTGAACTTATTAGAAAACGATACCCATTGGGATACGACAATCGCTGAAGCCATTATCTCTGCATCTCCAAGTCAGATACGCACATTATTCGCTATCATAATTTCGACATGTTTTCCATCAAACCCATGTAACCTGTGGCACAAATACAAGGATAGTATGTCAGAAGATATTTTACATCAAAGTCGTGTCAGTTCCAGAAATCACGATATTGAGATGAATGAGGAGATACATAATCGTGCTTTACTCTTGATCGAAGATATGTGTTACCTCATGTGCGGTAATTTATTAATCAGGTTAGGAATGCCAGCGCCAAATCGTGAAATAAATGACGCATTTAATCGAGATATGGAACGGGAACGTAAATATGATCACCAGGAATTAGATTTAGTAGTTCAAAGGAATGTACACCTGTTGAATTACCAACAAAAGGAAGTTTATGATACTTTAATGAAGGCAATCGCTGATGAAAATGGTGGTTTATATTTCCTAGATGCCCCTGGTGGAACTGGCAAGACATTCCTTATGTCATTAGTTTTAGCAACTGTTCGGGCGAGATCCAACATAGCGGTTGCAGTTGCTTCTTCTGGAATAGCAGCCACATTGTTAGAAGGATGCCGTACGGCTCATTCAGCATTCAAATTACCGTTAAATCTTCAAACTATTGAAGAACCAACGTGTAATATTGCAAAACACTCAGCAATGGCCAAAGTTTTAGCGGCATCGAAAATCATCATCTGGGACGAATGCACAATGGCGCATAAACGTGCATTAGAAGCACTTAACCGAACATTAAAAGATTTACGCAATGACTCGAGATGTTTTGGAGGAGCAATGATTTTACTGTCTGGCGATTTCCGCCAAATACAGCCAGTAATTCCAAGATCTACGGCTGCCGATGAAATAAACGCTTGCCTCAAATCGTCAAATCTATGGCGCTATGTGAAGAAACTGCAGCTGACAACAAACATGAGAGTTACATTGCTTAATGATACATCTGCTGAAGATTTCTCGGAGCAATTGCTGACTATCGGTAATGGTCAAGTACCTGTCGATGAATCGAGCGGATTAATATCATTTCCAAATAATTTCTGTAATTTTGTCTCATCAAAAGACGAACTTATCAACAATGTATTTCCAAATATTATTTCTAACTACAAAAATAATGAATGGTTGAGTGAGCGAGCAATTTTAGCGGCTAAGAATAAAGATGTAGATGACCTGAACTACATAATTCAAAATAAGATCATTGGAACAATGCATTCATTCAAATCTATTGACTGCGTCACAAATGAAGATGAAGCCACCAACTATCCAATTGAATTTTTAAACTCTTTGGACGTGCCTGGCTTACCACCGCACAATTTACGCCTAAAGGTTGGCTCCGTAGTAATCATGCTTCGAAACATAAACCAACCAAAACGGTGCAACGGTACGCGTTTGGTGGTTAGTAAATTGATGAACAATGTAATTTACGCTACGATAATGATAGGAAAATTCAAAGGTGAGGAAGTTCTCATTCCGAGGATCCCGATGATCCCAACCGATATGCCGTTTGAATTTAAAAGACTTCAATTTCCGATACGTCTTGCATTTGCCATGACCATCAACAAATCACAAGGCCAATCCTTAAAAGTTTGTGGTTTAAATCTAGAACATTCATGTTTTTCACATGGTCAATTATACGTGGCATGTTCACGGGTCGGAAGACCATCTGCGTTGTTTGTTTTTGCGCCTGATAATAAAACAAAAAATGTCGTGTATCACAAGGTACTTAAGTGAAGAGCAACCTATGTACTAAAATACAGAAATAATAATGAATGATTAATGTAGTTATTTAATTTTTTTTTGTATTTTTTCCAAAAAAAAAAAAAAAAAAAAACACAATCTGCTTATTTATTGCCATTAAGGCGGAACAAAGTTCGCCGGGTCAGCTAGTGTTCCTATAAAAAGCCCTTTAGACATTGAATTACAATTACTCTGTCTAAATGTCTATCAAAAAGCATAACGATATAAAGTTATAATGTTTTACTTAACAAAAACGGAGAATCCTGGATTTTTCTTTTTTTTTTTTTTTTAATTTGCAAAATCAAAGTTTATTTTAGGAGTTCGGTCTTTATCTAAACTTTTGTTTATATATCTATGATAAAAAAATTGCACAGGTTTATGTACTAAGTGAATATTACTTATCAGTAATAAAATTATTTTAAAGAAAACCATAAAATATCTTAAATGCAAAAAAAAAAAAAGAAACTTCCAGAAATAAGCTCTTATAAAATCTATTTAATGCCAACTATCCAAATTTAGCCTCGAGCCATTTCTTCACCTGCAACAATTTAATCATGATAGTAGAGATTATATTTTTTGCCATTTTTTAAAATTTATCTTCAGTCATTCAAACTGGTTTATTATTTTAACAGCATGCAGTTTGTAAGCATATCAAAATGTATCTAAGTGGATTAAACAAATATTTTTTTGTAACTTACGTTATCAATTTTAAGAGTCTTAAGTTCAATTACAAGTACGTCGTGTGACATGAGTATTTTCTGAAGCTTAAAGTTACTAAAAAAAAACATTCAAAAAAGATGACTTTATGAAGCTCTTATTTAATGCTCTTATTTCTAAAGATACAGGGATTCTTTTGCAATAGGTAGCTATTTATATTTTTGTAGTTTTCTTTCTTTTAGTGTGACAACTTCATCAAAAATACAATAAAAATCGGAATTTAATTACAGTAAAAGGTATCATTTAGGGCACCCTTTTTTGTTTCTAAATTAAAGCTACTTTTAATTTCAAATTATAATTGATTTTTGTCTTTTATCGACACTTATAACGCGTTTCCAAAATGCGAAAAGACAAGTTAGCGATTAACATCAGTTATTATATTTCAAAAACGATTATTTACAAAAACAATTTCAGAAAAATCACCTCTTAAAAAAAGTCTTAAAAAAAGTTTAAAACAAGCTGATGTGTGCATCGCATGACTTCCTTTTACTCCAATTTAATTTCATGTCCACATTATTGGCAATTTTAATTGGTGATTCAATAGTTTAATCTATCTATAATATAGTTTACTCTATCTATCTAATAAATATCACCAACAGTGGCAAAATTAAAACCAGATTTGGAAACAAAAAAGTCGCCAAATTTGTCGCCAAGTTGGCGACAAATTTGGATAGAATGATTTTACATACCGTTCTTGAGTTATGCGACATACATACGCACATCCGCACCTTCGCACATACGTACAGACAGACGTCACGAGAAAAATCGTTGTAATTAACTCGGGAATCGTCAAAATGGATATTTCACGTGTCTATACCTTCTTAGGCAATTATCCACGTGTGATCGAGACGAATAAAACAACTTTCATTCGGGAGTGAGTAAAATGGAAATTAATTTTCGAGTGCAAATTCTTTCGCGAACGCAATACTTCCTTTTTTGTAAAAGGAAGTAAAAAGTAGTAAACTAAACAAATTTGAAGGGGAATTTATTTATTAGTGGTAAAAAATATTTACGGAAATCGCAAACATACAGGCTCTTTCTTCCTTAACAGAACCTAAGTGTACTCACATTTGGTACATAAAACATTTCCCCCACACCTCTCTCCGAGTTTCTTCAGAGAACTTTCAATTACGAAAGATGCAAAATGCAAAACGATGATATGATCAGGAGTGTGATTAAAGGTGTACTGCAAAAAAGTAGCTTAATGTCTCCGCCCTTCGGATATCACTGTAATAGAATTTTTAACTCATTGTAAGAAAATGAAACTAAAGCGTTTTGAAAGACCTCTTAAAAGTTGCAATCCAGATTAAACACCAATTTGCCCCATAACTCACATTACACCCACACTACTTAAATAAGGCTTTCAACTCCCCTCTTACTTATATTTACAAATGTCAACATCAGCAGTCCTTACCGCCAGTCTTCAAATACTTCCTATGGGCACTAGGGAAAGGGGCCCATATTTACACTAGTGCCCGTTTTTTCAACTTCTAATCTACTTAGAGCTTAAAACAGGTAATTTGTATGTTACACCATATGAGCCAGTGAGAAGCAAAAAATTGTAAGTAGTAAATCAAAAATTTGGAGATTACGAGTGCAAATAGTAGGGGGACCTCTCCTCCGTCCTAGGGCAATAACTATTACTAGTAGCCCTGGTAGGTGCTGATATACAGCATGATTTAGAAAAAAAAATCAATGAAAGCCTACCTAGGACGTTATCTTAAAACACATTTTACTCAAAACTTAAAAATATTCACTTGCAACTTTTTTTCTCACTGCCTCATATGGACTTAGTTGTCATGCCTTTAGATGGTTTCGAAATTTCGCACTTGTATGTATTGTTTTGATTTTCCACTGTCACTTTTAGATCATTTCAAATCTTTGCATCTTTTTTCACTATAAAATTTTTAATTTTTGCAGAATTTGGTCTCCATGGATCATCATAAAAAATGATATGCATAAAATTGAAAAAACATTTGTGACACTTACATTCTTTATACATTCAGACATAACTTTTACAATTTGTGGATTAGGATTTTCAGAGACGAAACCTATTTGTTATAAGGTTTGGAAAATATCTGTGCGGGGGGGGGGGAGATGGCCCCCTTTAGGTACCAAAAAACACCCATGCCAAAGTTTGGTGAAATTTGTTGGTAAAAGGTTATCAACAAGCAGTTTGTGATTTACAGACAAATGTATAGAAAACATTATTGCCATAGAGTCTTGCCAAAACTACCTAATCTTAGTTTCGTGTATTTTTCTTCTTGGTTTACTACAGTTTACTAGTAAAAAAAAGTGTTAATAATTCTATAAAGTCTATTTTTTTTAGGTGACAAATTAAAAAAGAAAAACTTTTCTTCTGTGATTTAATAACCTTAAATCCTAGAAAAGTAAGTAACTAGCCCAATTAGTGGAATTATTAGAACTCCAGTGAGTTTATTAAGAAAACAAAGGAACCGATGGAGAACATGATCCTGAGCTGCTTATGCTGCACAAGTATGCACAAATTGCGTGCAGGAGTGCAGGAGTGAAAACAAAAAAGAAAATAACATCTCATCAGTGTCACGAATGTATAATTCATCTTCCCATCGAAGTAAATATTACATTTTTGATAATCTATTTGAGGTATCAAAATGCGTTTAAATATATTTTTATTCTAAGAATTAAAATGATCTCAACTTGTGTTTAAAATTTAATAGCATTTTTTGGATTATTTTTCAGAGTTGACTTTAATTAGGGACCGGTATTCTTAACAATGACAAATATCATTCCTTTGCTAAAACCACTGGAAAGTAATTGAAACTTAAATTTTTACATGAAGGTTTTTTTTCTTATGTTTTATAAGTCGTGTAAAAATTGTGCTATAAATGGAGCCAATTAAATTAAAAAAAAAGAGTTGTATATGTACTAGGCCGTTAGCCTTAGAGTGTCCTTATTTTGCTCACTCTTCACAAATGTTTTCATGCTATTTTAAATGCTATATTTATTGGCATATTTTTGCATCGTATCAAAACTTTTTTATAAACTGAACACAAAGGGGTGATAATAATTAAATAATATATCTCATGTTCTCATTTCTAGAATTAAAAGCATGCCCGGCATTAGTAATATAAAACTAAAGCAGTTATTTTTATGATGAAATTTTAACATGTATACAAATACTTAAAGTTAGAATATGAATAATCCATGTTTTAGTCTTTTTTTTTTTTTTTGTGCATTCAGTTATTATGCAGTAGAAAAAACATGAGCAGAATACGGGATTTTCATTTTCTCTTTCAAAGTCTATCTCTGTTCCGTATTATTATTTATTAACTAGCTGCCTTGCTCGGCTTTGCACGGGGTACCTCTAAAATAAAAGTTATGTCAAGTGACAATTGTTCAACAGTCAGGCTTCAATTAGAGAAAACAAAAATAATGTAAAATTTTCCGTCAAAATAATCATTCTTAAAGAAAGAAAACGGCAAGTCAAAACTTCAAAGAATTAATTAAAAGCAACTTTCCTGATTAGCTTCTGCTGGCAGTACGAAAAAAAAGAAAAAAGAAAGAAAATCGCTAAATATTAATTAAAAGAGGAAACTTTTACCTCAAAACAAAAATAACATTTTCTTTAGTCACAGTCGGGAAATAAAAGTGGCAACCTTCTGAATGGTTTTATTCAGAAATGGTTATGGCTAATTTAAAATGAGATCGTTTATAATAATTCTCCGATTATTTCCCGATATGAAAATCCTATTCCATATTAGGCTTAAAAATGCTTTGAACTTTTTCCCTAAAGATTTTCCAGCCTTGTTTGTTTTTTTTTTTAAATTCGAAGGAAGAAAATCAATTGCAGGGTTATTTTTCGCGGGCTTTGGAATGGCGCTAAGTTTGAACTGAATGGATAATTATTTCGGGTAGAAAGAGCATTTAATGCCATTTTGGGGACTAAAAGTAAAATTCGAATAGTTCGGTTACTTTTTAGCATTCGAAAAACCCTCTACGTTCCTTCTCGGGTGCCAAAGTATTTCTCTGCCAATTCTCTGCCTGGTCGGGAACATACCTATACATACACACACACATATATTCTTTAATTAATTCATATTTATTATTATTATTATTAAATGACGGTTATTATTATTATTAATATTATTATCATTATGACTGTTATTACTATAATAATAATAATAATAATAATAATAATAATAATTATTATTATTATTATTATTATTATTATTATTATTATTATTATTATTATTATTATTATTATTATTATTATTATTATTATTATTATTATTATTATTATTATTATTATTTTTATTATTATTACTATTTTGACTGTTATTACTATTACTATTACTATTATTATTATTATTATTACTGAAAGATTAATGTCGCAAAAACGAGACAATAATTGTCATTGGCACAGTGAGGTTATTATGAAACTCTTTCTAAGGACATAATACATCACTAACTGAGGTAACGTGTGTTGACGAAAACAATGAATACGCATTGTCATGTTTTATACTGCAGAATTAGAGTCCTTTTTGCCAAACGAAACGCAGTTGTTTTAATACAGGAAAATTAAGTGCTGCCTTCGGTTTTTTAAACAATAAAACTAATAGTCTATAAAAAATGGGCTCGCGTGCATTCTATTTTTATTTTATTTTATTTTATTTATTTATTTATTTATTTATTTTTGAATTTCACGTCTTTAAAGAAGCACAACTGGATGACAAAATTAACTATCACTATTTGTTCCACTTAAACTTGAAAGATGAACATAACTTGACGGAAAATTTAAAAAAAAAAAGGAATATTTAATTCAGAATTGTTGACTTGAATACAAACATAAAAAATGCCTTTCAACCTAAAAAATCATGCAAAATTTATTTTAAATTCTGAAAAGTTATTTATCATTTCTTCTTCCACTACTGTGTACAAGTATTGCAATTCTACACATTCAAAACTCACTTCTGAATAAATAATTACGCTTTCCTTGATCTATTGTGTGTAAAATATCAAACATAATCACACACATTACTCACTTATCTTTCATTTATATTTATGAATGCATTAGCAGTTTTTTTTGCCATTTATATCAATTTATCTTTCGCATTTTGTACCTTCAAGTTACATTTGATTGTAACTTTTCAGTGGGAGGAATGAAAAATAATTATCTTTCACCCACGGGATCCAGGGGGTTTCTTTTCCTGTTTTGCGCTGCTTTCACCCTGCGGCAAATTTCCAATAATGTATCTCTTATCAAGTCAATTTTATTTATTTTCTCTTTGTGTAAAAGCAATTACGGCTTTATCAGCGGAAGTTTATTCAATTTCGTTCCTATACATTTGAAGGTGAATATCATTTTATTAAATAATGGTACAACCCTCCATAGTAAGCTTTAAATTCAGTTTTAATATACGTCCTTTATTATTAGTAAGTTTTTTCTTTTTTTTTAGTTTGTTCGTTATTGGTTAACTAGAGTAATCTTTTTTCTTTTCTTTGTCTGTATCTACACGATGTTTTTCGAAAGTGACTGTACACGGCAATTGCCAAATTTACAGTTAGAAAGTTCGTTTATGAAAAGCCATAATGTAAAATGCCACGTTGATATATAGGGGAACATGGACAAAGTGAAATGGTGAAATATTTACTCTACTTTTAGCTCCACCTGTCTGGTATTATATTAACTATAAGGAACTATATGTAGTTTAATCCAGATTGAAAAAAAAATCCACTGAAGATTAAAGCAATTGACAATACAGGCAATTTAAAAAAATGATACTTGTATTGTAATATTTTGTTGTAAGTAAACTTTTTTTTTTTTTGATACTATAAAATGATAAAGTTCTTGTTGTAAACATTTTAACTATTAATTGAGCCCTCCTAAAATCCAATGCAGTATTATTTTAGTTAAAATTATGCTTTTTTGCATTTTAAATAAATTGTACAGTTAGTCAAGTACATACTTGGCATGGATAAGTGACAGGGACAAAGTGAAATAGTTTGTTTCATTTACTCACTCCATCATTTAATATAAATCACTTTCGTTTTCATTTCTGAATGCATTCATTTACATTCCTTCATTCAGTGATTCACTTATTTATTCATTCATTCACTTTTTTTTCTTATTTATAATTTAAATTATAATTTGAAATGCCACGTTGAGATATAGGGGACTGTGGGGCAAAGTGAACGGTTAAGATGACTGAGTTTTTTTCAAAATGAACAAATCGGAAATTTGTTTTAAAAATTACAGTACATAAAGAAAGAACATTGTATTTTATAATAAAGCTTGCGTTGAAATAGTATTTTTCAGTTTTGGCAGTAAACTTGAGTCTGAAAAAAAAGTGGAAAAATTTCACTTTTTTTTTTCTTTGGGGCAAAGTGAAAAATAAGATATTTTTCTAATGAAATATTTTCCATTTGATTATAAAACATATTTTTGATCAAAAGAATCACTAAATAAAAGGTCGAATGAATAACTTAAAAGATAATGAAACAAAAAACGAATAATTAAATGAATAAGTCAATTGATATATGAAGAAAAGTAAATGAGCGAGTAAAATAATGAATGAATAAGAAAATAAATGAATGAATGGACAAATATAAATCAATTACTAAATGAAGGAATGTAAATGAATTAATTAGTAAATGAAAATGTAAGCGATTTTGATAAAATGACTGAGTGATTAAACGAAACAAACTATTTCACTTTGCCTCATCCACTTTTCCCCGTATGTATTTGACTCGATATTAACTAAATTTTTGCTGCATTAAATATTAGGAGATATAAATTAACATTTCAAATGCTAATAACAAGAACTTTATCATTTTATAGTAAAAAAATAATTTTTGACTTACAACAAAATATTACAGTATGAGTACCAACTTTTTAAAATTGCATGTATTACCAAATGCTTTAATCTTCGGCTGTATTTTTTTCCTGACTGGAATAGACTACATATGGTACTATATAGTTAAAATAATACCAGACAGGTGGAGAGTTTTATATTGTTATTAAGTCTATGTTTACTCTAAATCATTAGATGTTAGCGCAATAAAATTGACTGTTCTTTTTGCATACATTATAAGATAAGTATTTTAATTAGTTTGGTTATTTCACTGACAATATTTACGTTACGTTAGTCAGGAAAATGTGCTATTTTCTGCTTAAAACCTAAACCAGATGATTGAATCAAACATCAATTTTTATTTTCTTACATCCGTGTCATATCTACTTAAAAAGTGCAAAGTATTTATTTCAGTATCAGTAGATATAAAATAATTAGTGTGACTAACGTAACAGTTTGCATGTGACTAATGTAACATTTTAAAAAGGACTGCTAATATTTAAAACTTATTTAATTTATTGTTCATGAACAATTTTGAATATGTAGGCATTCTATATTGATTAAAAATATAAAGGTTGAAAAATACCAGCAAAATTACATTGTATAGACCTACTGTTTACTTAGAAAAATACTTTTTAAAGGTTTTTATAAAGATACTTCCAATTTAAAGAATTATTAAAAGAGAAAAAAGGTGAGTAAAGCAAAATGAGTACTCTGCTGAATGTGCATTCAGCACAAGAATCCAAGTTTAAGAATTAAGATATTAGAAATACAGTCTTAACAAAGAAGATCGTCTCTATTTTTTAGAAAATACATCTCCACCCATTATTAAAATGAAGTAATGGCTGCTCGTTGGAAAACATTGGAAGATGTTACTTGATACAGTGACAATAAGCGCTGCTACCATATATTTCAGAAAATGTAAGAATGATCGTTTAGAAATTCAAACATTTGCGGTGATATCTGGGATTAAAATAAATTCTGCAAAAACGTTCAAAATATTTTTTTTTAATATTACACTTTAATTCAAAAGCATGCACAACATTATTCGTTCGATGAATCAGTAAACCTTAAAAAATAATATGCCATTGAAAAGTACTACGGAGTTTCTTATGACGATAACTAGTATATCGGCGGAATACTAGAATTCGGTAAAACTATCAATTTGCATCAAGTTATTTTTTTAAAAGAGAGATATTTAGGATTTAATTAGCCCAAGAGTGATGTTATTCAATTTGTAATAGAAGTTTATTGCTTGCTTATTTTTTTTTCGCACATTAAAATTAATTGAACTGAATATTTCCATTCAATTTGTTACACTAATATAGAAAAAAAGTAAAGAAAGAACCATAATGCAACACAAAGAAGGTTCCTAAAAAGTGTGAAAGTAATATAAGAGCAAGAGATTTATATAAAGTGTTTTATATGCATTCATTGCTTGCTATTCGATTGTTACGTTAGTCACGTTACGTTAGTCACACACAGTTTTTCGTATAAGTACCATTAGGGCCAAAAAAGATTCATCTGTAACAAATCTGTAGTAAATTTTTAAAAATAGATTGTTTACCTCTTACAAATAAATCGGCCAATTTCAAAAGCCTGCGTAAGTTTCAGAAAAATTTGCCTCGTAATATAAGCATTGTTTCTCAGGGTTGCAAAAATGTTACGTTAGTCACGATGCCTTTTTTGGTGAAAAAACACCTGCCAGCACTTATTTTGCATCAAAATTTTGGTAGAAATGAAAAATAGTCATCTTGTACATTTTAAATATGCACATTAAACCAAAACACATTTATTTTTACTCCCGGTGTAAGTAAAAAGAGTTTGAAAATCAGCTGCGAATGTTACGTTAGTCACTGTGGAATGACCCATGTTGGTAAATTTGTTCCCTAAGATCTCAGGAACTACCCAGAAGATTTCGCTGAAACTTTCACGGTTTGTTCATTTTGGTACTGGGAAGGTTTATAGACCAGTTCGAAAAAAATCCGATTGATAGTTCCATTTTCATTCCAATTTTAGTCCCAATTTTCGCACAAATGCCCCAATATGGGGGTAGAAAAAAACGTGCACATTTTTCTGCTGAAGATAGCATCTGTTCGAATTTTCTAAGTTGTATAAAAAACGACTTATGAGCTTTTTTGTTCCCAGTTCGAAGGCTTTCATCAATCCAACTCATTATTTAGTGTATCATCTCAACTCCCAGTCGATATCTAGAATTGTTGTATTGTTGAATATTTTTGTGTTTCGTCTGACTTTTTGAGACTTTTCTCAAGTCAAATCTTAAAGTAACGTTTTTCCACAAGCTTGGCTAAAAATAAATGGATTTGACTGATCATGTTCCATTTAAACGGAACTTAAATGCAATTAACAGTTTTTTTTATTATTATTCATGCGGATTGGACACTTACTCACTATCCAATCGATCAGCAGAAATATTGCCAAAATTTTTGCAGAAAGATTCAGTAGCTGATGCATTAGGCGTTTTTTTCAACTGTCGCTGTTTTTGAAGCCAAAGGCTACGTAATATTGTTTCTCAGCTTACACCATGTAAACAAAATATCGCCAATCAAAGAATCTTTAAAAAAAAAAACTTTTTTACTGTGTAAAATAATCCAGCAACTAAATAAGGCAAATTCATAAAGAGCAAAAAAAACTTCCATAAATTTTTATTTTTCAAACAATCGTCAAATTTTACTACTTATTTTGGAAACATTTCGGATGAAACCGTTTAGCGCCATTTTATTTTGACCAAAAGTATTTCAGCATCTGGCGACAATATTTCTATAATAAAAATTAGTAAGAGGGGGGAGTATTATCGAAAATGTCCACAATAATTGAAATTTCCCAAAAAAAAAAAAAAACTAAAGCAAGTGTAAGGGGAACACGGGCGGCTACATTTTTTAAAACAGTTCGTACATCAATAGCCATACAGAGAAGGTTTTAGATGTAAAAAAAAAGTACTAACAGATAAATCTTTTTATACATGTAAAGTTTAATTTCATGTTTCGGAATTTCTTCAAATTTGTATACGCTTAAATGTCGTGCTTTCGTCTCTAAATGAACACTATTTTGTTCTTTATACTTATTGCTATTTTACTTTTATGGGTAAGGAAGAAGCTCGATTTTTAATCACGTCAAAAAGGTTTGTTTTGAATTCTTTCGCTTAAAACAGAAAACAAGGGCAAGTAACGATTGTTTCTCATAACTATTACTGACCCGGGCAACTCCGGGTATTTTTGCTAGTGAATATATAAAGTTGACGATTTTAGCATTATTTGCAACTTTTTCGTTGACATCAAAAACTATCAAAATACTGCATGATATTGAAGTGGATTTGTCTTTCTTGTGTCTGTAATTGTTTTTGTTTTTTATTACTCGACGACAACAAATTGAAATCCAAAAACAATGTGTTGTGTAAAATGAAGGCGATAGGTTATGGTAGTGGAAAACACACTCAAACCCCCAAAACGGCAGAATGACGTAATATGACAAATGGCTGAACGCGAAAGAAGACACCTTTTGTGTGTGTGTGTGTGTGTGACTACCTATTCTATTTAAGTAGATCTCTAGACATCAACATTCATGAAGCAAAATATTTTTAGATTTCTTACAGCTAATGCAGTTCATCCCCTCCCCCGAAAGAATAGGGTGCTCAAGTCACTGATTTTTCAATTTCCTCAGCTTACAAAAGACAAAATAAAGTCATCAAGAAATAAATAACTCTTCAAATATTCTCTCACAGCCATGAATTTCCTTGACAGTTCCTTAGTTGTTCTTAACCTGTCCAACTTCAGATGACTAATAGGAAACCAACTAGGGTCCAAAAAAATGTCCCCTTACAACTAGTCTCCAGACCGAATTTTGTCAGAAACACTACCTCGAATACTTGCTAATTTCTCAATTGTTTCTCCCCACTCATTAAATTAATTGATACTTCCCCATAATTCTTTACTTATTAGCTCAGAATTTTCTCATTTGATTATCAAGAAAACAATGAGGAAACGAAGATGAAAGATTCTTTCAAACCACATTTTAAGCCTGTTTTTTTCATTATTAGTATTCAATTTCATATTAATTTCATACTTGAGTTTTTCTTTTCTTTCTACTAATTGGTACAAGAGCGAAAGCTAAGAATCTTTTTCCAAACAAAATCAAAAGTGTGCAAATTCTGTTTCTAAGAAAATTAGCCAAAAATTAAACTTGGAAAATCCCTTTTCAAAAAGCTCCATGCTTTTCTTTGACGGGTAACAACATCATAGGTATTAAGGGAATTTGTAAAATGCATGAAGTATGTTATATTGAAAATTAATTGTCAAGAACCATTCCATCAGAATCCTCCAGGCAGTCCCTTTCTAACTGGGGATCTACGAATAATTTCTAGGAAGATAGGTGGACTGCATGCTTCGAACGTGATGTTTAGGTTTTCGGACGGAGAGACCGTACTAATCCTTTCAATTTAATTTTCGCGTATGTTTAAAATATAATTTTTCTCTCGTAAATTTTATTTTTAGCTGTTCGTCATCTTACACACCACTGTTCGTCATATTATCCCTTAAATGGGGTAAAGTGACGATTTTTTTTTTCCAATGACACAATTTTTATATTTTAAAAGGGAAAAAAAACAATTTATTATAAAAAAAATACAAAGTTTCAAAATTTTAATAAACATCCTAAAGCGATTTTGTTTTTGAAGCTTAAAACCGTCATCTTAATCCACTCCCCATACATGTTATTTGCTACAGGAAAACCCATTAGTGGTTATTTGAGGCATTTAAACGCTTTCAAAAACCTAACTGTTCTAATCAAAGACTAGCAAACATATTACTCCCTGATTAAGTGCTTGAAATGAGACCAATACTTATTTCTTGATCCAGATCGCGAGCATCAGAAACTTTTCTCGTGCTTTTAAAATATTATTTTGCTTTGGAGTTTAATGCATGTTGTGTCCTCCTTCACTCATGCATTTGCAGAACACTTTAAATGTAATAGGATTGGCACCCTAGAGATATCCATGCCTTTCGATTTGTTTGGACTAAGCGGCTTGAAATGGATCTTTGAAGACAGCTCAACCAGCAACTAACTTTCTGGAGGAGGAATAAATTACATCAAATGTGTTGATAATTTTGATTTGCACAATATTTATTATTTGTTTGTTGCGTTGAAAATTACGTAAAATGTACAAGCAAAAATTACAAATTGTTCAATAATATAAAACCTTTAAATTTAATGATGAAACATTAATGTTTATTATTATCAATACAATTAATACTTTTGTTATTGATATGAGAAATGTTACATTAAATAAAAATAGTTTAAACTTCGTTCCGTACTTCACTTCGTTTAGTGGAGTGTTTTTGAACAATAATGTTTAGTTTGTACATTAAAATACTTATAACCGGGAGCATGTAATGTGCACTAACTTAATAGCTGTTAACCGTGGATAGAACTACTGCATGCGGCCTCTTACTTAGTGTAGTTGTCATTACGTCACGTGAGATTCATGTCAACCGTTAAACGCCTATGCGTACATACGATATGGTCGGATTTTAATAGTATAGAGAATTGCGTTTTGCGGTCGTCGAAGTTTGATACTTTAATAGTGGCTACTGTTTATTTTAATCTAACACACACACAAAAAAGAAAAAAAATGCATGCCACTAAGATTTACAGTCTGCTTATGTTTGTTCTGTTGATAGTTCCAACAGTCTGCTGCTGCAAGGATTCTTGGACAAATGCTGTGAAGCTTCCTCATTTTAAAAATGAAGTCAAAACCCGAGGAGTTTTGTCTTAGTGACTTTAAAAATTAACTCAAAGAAGATAGATTAAACGATTTACTAAGCGAAGTGAAACCAATAACGAATCCTGGTTGATTAGTTAAAAAACGAATTAATAACACAATATTTGTCAAAAAAGACTCAAACCCGAAATATTAAACTATTCAATAATAGAAATAAAAAGTGTATTTATAAATACAAAGAAAGACAATATTTATTAATTTCCAGAGATTTCACATATACCATTGGGAACGCCGTTAGAAACCACGTGACGTGATTCTACCAATCATAAAACGAATCGATCTGACAGCATGGCCGCATCAGAGGAACAACAATAAGCAATCTTGATTGCTCCACATAATTCGTATTGATGGCTACAAAAGAAAATGAAACGTAGTTCGGCAAAGAAGGACTTTGTAGATATTTTTTTTTACTGCGTATTCTAATCCTGTTCGGGTGATAACAAGTGCTACGTGAAAAAACAAATAATTACACTAATAAACAAAAAAAAAATCTCGGGATTTTTTTACAAATTTACACCTGGATTTAAGAAAATATTTATAAATAGTGAAGTTGGTTCTCATTTGCGGCAATCCTTGCTCAAACGTATCAAAATGGCTAATTTTGGCTTTTGAAACCTTCAACAAAAACAAAAACTACTACACTTGATTTAGTACAACTCAAACGCGTTCAGCTGTGTAAATGTACACCAATATTAAATCTAAATAACAAAATAGCGCATGATTTCCATTACTGACATTGTATTGACTCCTATATACGTATATATACATTCGAAAAAAATTAGTAATGTCAACATTTTTACCATTAATTTCCATGAAAGAATAAGTGTCTGACGAACATATTAGCTTCAATATTCCATAAAAAAGAAAATAAAAAGTCAATTTATGTTAAACAGTTATTTATAATTTTGACACTGTTCTGATATTTTTTCATGCTTTCACACACTACTGCTTTTGAAATAGGAACCAAACAATTTTGCTCTTGAATTTCACAAAACGTATATTATATTGACGCTAAAAACCAATTATTTTCACAAGCGCTAAAAAAAGTTAAGTTCACACTTAAAATCATGATGGAAATAGAAATATCTTTACAAAGTTTAAAATTTTCCCCCTTAACAAAAATAGTTGAGGGAGATAAACATGTAAACATTTGTTGAAGGAGATAAACATATAATCAGCTACTAAGTAGTATTTTTAAGCTTTTGTGATATTGAGACGTTATTAACTGTGCTTATGAGAGTTATTTGAACGTGTTATTCTCTTAAAATTTTAAAGAAAGTAGCTTAGCCTTTCTCAATTTGAAGAAGTTCCTAAACAGGTGTAAAAAACCACTCCCTTATTCTAACTTTCCTTTGATCAGCATTCATCCGGAAGTTATTTTAACGCTTTCTACAAAATTTGATCCTGAGTACTTAAGTAACTTCTTGTTTTCTGCATTTTTAAATGATTTTCAGAGCAGGTTAACAATGTATCCACACTCTTCAAGAAAAGGTTTTTAAAGTTTGAAATTAAAGTTGCTGGCGGTTACTTAGAAATCATTTATCGCTAGGTTACTGCTTTTAAAGAAAGGGTTATGTTAAGAGCACTAAGTGGAGTACTGATATGGTTTAAAGATTAGTAATCCAATTTATCTTGATTCCTACTTTTTTTTACATGTGTTTTCCAAGAAAGGAAATAAAGTAATATTTCCTTTTATTAACCTAATGCGTAAAAAATCATTAAATTTTGGGGAAGTTATACATATGTTCAATACTCATGCACACTTACACACATAAATGTACATAAATATGTATTAATGAATAAAGTGAAAAATAAAGCGCCAAACAATACTTTCATAAAAAAGACGTTTTTTTTTCTTTTTGATTATAATTTTTAAGCAAAAGTAATTAAAATAATAAAATAAGTTTTACTTGATGCAGGATTTCTTTTGACAAGTTTTAATGTAAAAAGTTGTTAAATCTTTTGAAGTATTGTGGTTTTTTTTCTTGTGAAGGATTTATTTTTATCTTTCGCGGAAAAAAAAAAACTAAATGCATCAAGATTGATTTTTACAACTTTTTTTTAAAGGGATATCGAGTTTAAATATTTTTACAACACAAAAATGTCCATAAAATAATTCTAACAAAAACGATTTTTTCGTTACACTCTGCATACGTTTCTTTTCCTGAAGCTTGCTCATGAAATGTATTTTGTATGAGATGAATGGTTATTAATGGTTGTTAATGAAAAAATAAAATTTGTTAAGATCTGAAAATGAAACATGCCAGTAAAGTGTTCTGGTTAGTTCTTTTCAATCAAAAAAACTAATTGTAAGAATCAGAAAATTGCATCAAAGCTTATCTGCTGATTAAAGTTTTTCATCTTTCATACGATCAGTTTTAGAATATTTCTTTTTTTTTCCTTCCGTTTTTCATTCTTTTATTCACATATTTTCTTTTTACAAGAAATATGGATAAAGACTATGTAATTCATCATAATAAATGTCTTCTAATATACAAATGAAATGTTAGCCAAGTGTTAGATGACGCAAAGAACGACAAATAAACACAAAGAGCAAATGTTCATCCGTAAGAGCATTTTTGATTAAGGTTATTCAATTAAATTTCACATAATGCACACGTTTCAAAGGAAAATAAAAAACATTTTGCAAAAAATTAAAATTTAAATCAAAAATGTTTAAAATAGCACACTTTTGGGGTGTATATACAGTTGTAAATGAATAGTGTTTTAAACGTTATCCATTTCTCTTGCACGTCATTGACAGTACCTCAGGTACGTAATTAGTACGCAGTCTCAATAAAAGTACTATTAACATGCAAGTCTATATAAGTACATACTATTTCTAATACAATATTAAACAGTACACATTTCAGCAATTAATGCAATTTTTAAAAAATATACAGCGAGGGAGGCACAATTTTAATTACTGGATCGCTTGCTTAATTTAAAGATGCATCCGTTACTTGGCTTATTAAACGATTTAATTACTTCCGAAGCATCACTGGGGACAAAGCAGGAATAGAAGCATTTTTTATTTCTGATATGAAAGAAACCTTAACAACAATCAAGTAATTATGGGGTTGAGGTAAACTATCGGAGAAGTTTAATGATTCAAAAAATAAATCAGTACGTGAAAAGTTTATTCGGATAGAAAACTAAAAATATCCTTAAAATTGAAGCATAATTTGTGAAATGGGATGTTTCACGATTTTGCAGACATGAATTAAGAAAATCTATTTTAATTATCTAGGAAGGCAACGGGGTTTTTGAAGAATTGCAGAAAATAACTTTAATTGAGTTGAAAAATTGAAACTGCTCTTCATTATCAAATATTACGTTATTGATAACTATGGATACCCGCACGGTTTTGCTCGTATTAGAAAATTTAAAGGTCATTTGGTTCGCCTGTAAATTTACAAATAATGAATAATGAATTTTTCGTCAATGGGGTGGTTTTCTTCAGTCAAAATTACTACTTTTAGTCAATGAAATGGATAGAATGAACGAAAAAAAAATGGACTCGGAAAATACGTTTATTTTCTCTACAGTTTTTTTTAATTACTTTTTTAAAATGCCCGTTTTTTCAAACAAGGCGTGGTCTTGATGACGTCACAAATAATGCACTTTGGCGCATATTTCTACTACGTTTCCATGTAATGATAATCAAGCAGAGAATTAAAATTGCGCTCCACGCTTGCTGGTCAATAGGGTGGAACGAAAAAAAAAGTTTTTGATTTTCAATTTGCCGTAGTGCGGAAAAGTTGCTTTTTTATGCAAACAAGCTGTAAAAAAAATATGAAAAATATTGAAGCACGTCTTGAGGTGCCGCAAAGAGCATAAAGTTTTGCAAAATTGCAATTTTTGCAACATTTTAAATTTTTTTTAAAAATTTTTGAAATTTATCTTTATGCTTCAAATGCTATCGAAAAGCAATTTTTATGCTCAACAGGTCGCATAATAACTTTTTTTTTGTTGTTCGGATTATGTCTTGAGGTGCCGCAAGAGCAAAGTAAGTTTCGCAAAAACGCACTTTTTGCCGAATGCACTGGCATCTGGGAGCTTGAGTCATTGCAGCAATGGATGTTTAAACGGGGCGGGGTTGGTCAGCAGTGATTTGTGTGAGTGGGGCCAAGCTCAGATCAGGTGTCAATTTCTTTGTCGAGTTGAGTTAGTGAGTCGCGTAAAATTTCGTTAGTTAGTAAAATACTGCGTTGTTGTGATTCGCAATGGCTCAGTCTAAACAAGTGCAGACGAGACAAATGTCAGAATGTCCTATTTTTGGAATATTTAGCGATTTCAATGAAGTTTTACTACCCACTTACGAAGATGTAATGAAATGCTACTGTTTTATTAGATACGGCCTAAAAAGTGCAGCTGGAAGAGATCTTTCTGTAAGTGAAATATATATGACTTTTTAGTTTCCAGAATAGATTACATTTGGTCAAGAGCTTCTTTGAGACAACAGGAATAGAAGTCTAATGGATTCTTAGACGGTAAAACAAAAGAATCAAACGAATTTAAAGACAAGCTAAGTCAACAGCTGGAAACCTGTTCTAATCTTCCTGTGGTTACTTCCTTACCCATTGAAAATAACCTTCTTTTTTAAAACATACAGGACATAAATACCGATCACAAATATGTATTGGAGATGTGTTTCACTATATCAAGTTGGACTTGCTCACTAGATTTATCTTCAAGGAACCTGGGAAAACTTCCCTACTTCAGATGACTTGCATTTGCAAACCGTATATTTCGATTATACGTGGCAACTAAAAATACGACTGAAAATCTCAAGACTCTGACTCAGTACATTGTTAAAGTGTAGTAAAGTATAGTTTTCTTTATATGGGCGTGGCATTTCGCTAAAATTGTTTAAAACAAATAATAATACTGAAATATATTAATAGTAATCATTATTTATTCATACATTTTCAAGAAAGGATCCATTTCTTGTACGGATCAAGTGGGCAATGCGTATGCTCTTGTGTGGTTTAACATCAAGTTAAAACCTTCTCGTACTTACGGCTCTAAACATTTATTTGAACGTATCTTACATTCACGATATCTCTCTCATGATTTTAAGAACATTATAGACCGGGTTACATAAAGAAATGGGTATTTTGATGCAACAGAAAATCTCCATTTGGCTATGTTATGCAAAGAGCGTAGAAATGTAAGAGAACTTGGATTACGACGTGTGTTGAATGCAAGAACACAAAGTAGAGGCGGGGTTAAGAAGTTTAAAGTTCAACAAATAATTTTTGCTGCCGAAGATTACATCGATTTGATCTCTTGGGGTGAAAATGAACTAACCGAACCCCCCTTGGTAAAACATTTGTGTAGTGAATCCCTCAAAGTGAAACTTGTAACCCGTAAGCGACTCTTAAAAAGCATGATATTCAGTCGCAGGAGACGAAAAATTGACTCGAGTTATTTGGAAGAAAGAGTTATTTGGTACAGGAAAAAAAAAAACACTTTAATGTGTCAAAGAAGTAGACACAAACATCATACGGGTTTAACCATTTATTTACAATCATTAAGAATACTTTGAATGGTAAAAATGGAATTGTTAATGTCTTTTATAGTATATTTTGATACCCGCACGGCTTTGCCCGTTGTAAAAAAATTAAAAGGTCATTTGGTTTCCTTGTATATTTACAAATAATGTAAGAAGAATTTCTCGCCAATTGGCTTGCCCATGGTGCAGTTCTACGTTATAAAAACTTGGTAATTTACTCTCCCGTCTTATAATTTTGCTCGGGTAAATGTGATTAAAATTGGAATAGAAAAAGAAGAAAATCGAATTTTCGAAAAATCACTTTGAGGTGCACACCCCCCGTGCTACAAACTAACTTTGTGCCAAATTTCATGAAAATCGGCAGAACGGTCTAGGCGCTATGCGCGTCACAGAGATCCAGAAAGAGATCTAGATCTCCAGACAGACTTTCAGCTTTATTATTAGTAAAGATTATGATTTTTTTTAAACTGTATTTTTTAATTAGTATTTTTTTCCTAATGTAATGCTTAAAAAATGTATTCACTGCCATATTTTGTACCGTTACATACAGTAGGAAAGCATGAAAAGAAATTTCATTGTTAAATGGAAATTTCGGTAATTATCAAACTTTAAGCGAGTTGCGGCACCTAAGATGTTGTAGTAAAGCAATGAAATTTCTTCTGCTTCTTTTTAAACTTAAATGACAACTTTTCCCCCCCTACGGCAAACCAAAAAAATTCAAAAAAAAAATTAAGGTCATTTTCGTTCCACCCTACTGGTCAACCATATCGTTGCCAATGCACGTGAGTAAAGATGCAAATTAAATATTTTGTTCTGTGAATGGCAACATTGAATGGCATTTCATCATTTGTGATGTCACACGAGAGAAGTGTAAACAATGAAAGCTCACCGATTTAAGTAATTTTTAAAAAGTCTGAAACTTAAATAAATTATTTAAAAAATGGTCAGATCCTATGTTTTTAAGCATGCTCTTTCAGAAAAAATACTTCTAAAATTTTGGAAACGACCCCATTGATCCATTAATTGCTCGTCCATGTTATGGCAATTTGCTCGTCTCTGTTTGGAGAATTATCTCGTCCATGTTATGGAAATTCTCTCTGTGCAGAGGAATTACATAAAATGGTGGTAAAAATTACATTATAGAAAAAGATCAAAATTGATTTTTGAAAAATCGCTTTTAGATGCTCCTCTCTATGCTACGAACTAATTTTGTGCCAAATTTCATGAAAATGGGTCGAACAGTCTAGGACTTATACGCGTAACAGAGATTCAGACATCTAGAGATGATCCAGAGACACAGACTTGGATCTCTATTATTAGTAACGAATGATAACTGTTAAGTTTCCATTCAACCTTCTATGTAGAATCTAGCATGTGTGATTAGCTCTGTATGCTTATTTGTATGCCTATTTTGTTAACTGGAATTCGCAAAACTATCGCCACGAAGTGATTTTTTGCTTGGTGAAGAGGGTTTTTTTTTTTTTTTTTTTTTTTTTTTTTTTTTTTTTTTGAACTGTCTTTTCCTAAACTATATGTTTATTAAAATGTCAACACAAACACAATACCACTTTAAGACTTATTAATCTCAGGAGAATTTGAATTTCGCCTTCATTAAAAGAACTTTATGCCGAAAACATTATACTTGCACATGTTATCACCATGACTCAGTCTATAATCAAATACGACTTTCATAGACACGACAAGAAAAATAAATAAATAAATAAAATAAAAATAAGAGCACAATAATAAATTTATTACAGAATGAAAAATGTGCTGAATTCAATTTTTAAGAGCATTTTATCGGAGCTGTTCGAACATAGTGAAAAACAATCGTCGTAGACTGGTAATATTTAGGTTCTCCTGATTTTCACAAAATTTCCACTTGAACAAATGTGTACTATTATGAAAAGACAGAAACATGTTTTTCTAGAAAATATATGATTAGAGGAAAAAATGGAAATTGAAATCATACATAAATATCTTGAATAAGATAATATGTTAAAAAGTCAGGTTTTATAAATCGTTTGAAACTTTTAATATTTAAGTGTTATTATAGAAAAATAATAACAGCTCTAAAGTACGTAAAACTCGCATTGAGTGATATTTCAGCGCGTATTAGAATTCCGATGCGAAAAACAAGAATAATAGAGTACAATAAAGCGATTATTTTATTATTATACAATATCTTTGTTGAGCTAACCTTATGCTTGAATTTTACATGAAATCAGAAAAGAAGTAACTGAGAAAGTAAATATCAAAAAACATATTAATGTTTCCCGATTTTTTCGAAATGTAATTAACTGTTGTCATAGTTCAATAATATAATTCATCCTTTTAACGAGCAGATTACCTTTTATTTTAAGAAATGCTAGTTAATAAAGTCAATTATTGTTTGTTTAAAAATATCGTGTAGGGTATTTTCAAATTGTAATGTTATTTCAATAATATATATCTATATATATAAAAGAAAGTCGTGTTAGTTACACTATTTATAACTTAATAACGGCTCAACCGATTTGGCAGAAAATTGGTGGGGAGGTGGTTTAGAACTAGGAGACGGACATAGGATACTTTTTTATTCCGTTCGACCGCGTTCCCGAAATGTTTGTAACTGTAAATTAAATGTTTAGTTAATTGTTTAGTTACATGGTTTTCTAATAGATGGCGGGGTAAGTTAACTCGAGAGGACGATGGCGGCAGTGCCGATAGCTACGCTATTGTGAGACTGTTGTGATCAGCTAACTAATTTTTGAATGCGTTTTTTTTTTTTTTTTTTTTTGATATTTAGGTACATAATTAGATTTTGTAGGATTTTTCTTTTGTGTGATTTTTCCTTATTTCTACAACGTCTGTTTTTGTTCATATAGTTGAAGATAGTTACTTATCTAAGTAAATAATTTTATTTTTCGTATTATTCAATTGTGATTGTTCTTATACCGTTTTTATTACAGTATTGTGTTTTCGGCGAAACATTTTAAATTGGATTAAAATTTACTAATTTTAAACCATTTCGCTCGCTAAAATGCAGGATTACAGTAGAATGGTTGCTTGACGCGTTAAGCGATGAACTATACAGTTGAAGGATTATTTTGAGTTAGTTTTTTTATGCGTATTCGCAAATAGTTTTAAATTCCAAAGAGGCGCTAATAGGTTTTCGAAAATGCGTGTACGCATTTTCGAACAATCAAGATACAAATCAAGATTTCACATCAGAAAGGATGGAAAGGAACGTGATTTTTTTAATTCAACATACTTCCTTTAAATGTTTTGCACGGGCATCGCCGTGCGGGTACTGCCAGTCTGGAAGATAAACATATGTTTTCCATTGCATTAAAAGAAAATATCTTGAAATATTCCTCAAATTAAGATTAAAAAATAAGCTTTTGCTAAAAAATATATTTTCTTTCCAAATTTCTTTTATAAGAATGATTGTAAGATTACTTGCCACAAGGCCTAATCAATATTCCTATTCCAAAAAGAAACTGTATCTAACTCAAAGCCTTTGACCATATTCGGAACTTTTAAGTCGAAACTAATTACTCTAACTGAAGATGTCCATTTTACAGAATGGAAACTAGGCTTTGAAAAAGTAAAAGCTGGGAATCTTTTAATTTCGCTGAGTAAATTCGTAGTTAATAGGAAAGTGCTATTAACATGCAAAGAGTTTTTCGTTGAATGAACTCACAGAAGTGAAAAATCTTTTACTTAAACCAATTGTAATTAAATAACCCTTGGTATATAAAAGATTCGGAAATTGGATTTCTTTTTCACTGTTAAAAGACTAAACTTAGAGTTTTCAAATACGCATGGGCTCAACTATTTTCTACTTTTTAAAAATTTAGATGCATAAATCTCTTAAATCTCCTTTTTATTTTCTTTTACGTTATGAGATACAAAATGTGAGTAATAAGTTCAACTTAAGTACCTTCTTTTAGTTTTTATTCCTTTGACACAGGTTAAGCATTCGCAGATACTTCTGGTCTAACCAATAAATTGTTTCGATTGTCATATTGGAAAAGCAATTTAATGTACATACTATCTTCAGAAAATTAAAGAATTAATTACCTTTTAAAACATAAAGCCTGAAACATTTGTAGATATGTATCAACAATTAAAAAGGTATTAATTTTCTTTAAATAATAATATTTAATTTAAACAGAAACTTCTGTTAAAAATGATATTAGTTATATTTGAATCATAAATGTCAACTATTGTTTTCCCAGTGTCCTTCCAGTTTCCGGGACACAAAATTTCCCTCCCCCTTGTTTAAATTTTAACCTCGCCTTCCGATATATTAATGGGGAGTATGAAATTTTAAATGCCGGCGAAACTGGGGTTAACCGGTTTCTCCAAGGGATAAATGCGTTTTTCTGCATGGTTACTATTGTGTCTAGAACCTGGCAACAAGTCTTCATTGGAATTTTACAGAGCTGTCAGAAGTTTCCGGTTGCCTACAGTTTTCAGTTTATTTCTTGTTCGCAGAAGTATTATGCAATGTATCTGTAATGTTTATTGTTGTAGAACTGTAAAATAAATGGAATGTGTGTGCGAATTGTATCTTTCTAGATACTGTTAAGCACGGCAAGAAGTTGGAGACAAGGATGGGCTTGTAGAAGCAATAATTTTTTATTCAAGTGAGGTAGGAATGCCTGATCATTCCATTCCTACATTAGAACCATCATCAGCACCGTTACAAGTGCCTAAACCTAATCCGCCCCTAGCTAATTTGTTATTTCGCAACAAATGTGCCATTGCAACGCTCAGCCAGAATTCGGAAAGCACCTGAAAAGGGAGCACAGAGGGATTGTTTTCCTTGAACCTGGTGACAAGTCTTTTTCTTTTTTACCAAGCTCTGTGAAGTTTGCGGTTGATATAGTTTAAGTTTTCAGTTTTTTTTCTTGTTCCCAGAGTTATTATGCGATGTATCTGTAATGTTTCCTGTTGTAGAACTTTAAAATAAATGTTTGTCGAGTGCGAACCAGGTCTATTGTAAAGTACGTATATTTATTGTAACGTACGACAGTTAGTTTCTGCTTTGGAAAATGTGATGAAATATCTGATTACCATGGGAACTTATCCTACATTAGGTGCCATAGTTTGAGCTTTGCTTCTTTCATTTATTTCTTCCTCACTACCCCATGAAATTCAATACATTATCATCATTTAAAATAGAAATTTTATTAGTAAAGATGCGTAAGAAAGTATGTAGTGCATCGTAATAAATTCCGTTTAAGTAGTTACTTGAATCTAAATTAAACTTGAATTGCGTTTACTACACTCAGTTCTTTCAGTGCGTAGTAACAATTTAAAAGTTTGACCTTTATCTCGTTAAATACTTATGCATACAAGGTTAGCATAACCCGGCTGTAGGTATTTTGCATGTAATTAAGACTTAGCAATGGCACTTTGGAAGTAACTATTTCCTTAACATTCAAGCCTTGAAATAAATTTATGAATTGAACCGTACCATCGTTGCGGACTCTAGCTGGTGAGCTAAATTTACTTTAGCTACTTGACTGTATGCACTCTCAGCTTCAGTGAGATGGCATCTGTCTCCAGCTCATTAATTGACGATTCTAGACAGCTACTCCACTGACTATTCTAGACAGTCCCTGCACTAAAAAAAGTCCGAAACGTTACTGAGTATTTTCACGTAACGTTTAGGAATTTCAATGGTTTACATCCACTTCCTGGAAAAATCAAGTATCGTCGTAAAAAAGTTTCCTGAATTGCTAAATGTTGCTTGAATGCAGACTTCTCACTATAGGAAAAAATATTTTAACTCCCAGTTTAAAGATTAACTAAAAATATTTACAAAGTGTATGAGTTTAGTTCGACTACGGTGCGTCCAGGCTGACTGATCTTCTTAAGGGAGCAAACAAGTACATGGACTAAGTAACTTTGCAAGAATTGCAAGCGAGTAAAATCATTAATATATACTTGCAATTCTGTCTTAGCTTTGGCCGTGGTTGCAGTACTGTTTTTTTAAACTTTCTTGACAATTGAGGATGGTGCCTCACTTACATTAAACCTACAAAAGTTTACTCTAAAATTCCAGCGACATGACTGGCGTTAAACGGGAATATTTCTGAAAATTTCCGGAAGCGTCCAGGATAATTTCAGAACGGTTACTAAGTTTTAGCAGAAAACTTTCCTGGTTTTTGCAAGATATGTTAGCGGCAGAAATTGGGCGCATCAGCTGCCCATTATTTTCCAGGAACGTTTCTGAATCGTTTTTACAGTGTAACAAGAACGAAACTACAGTCTCTGGATGGCATAACCAGGTTATCGGTAAATTGCAAATAATTGATTTGCATATTATTTTAAAAGAAGTCATTGAATATGCATATCCAAAACCATAAAATTACCTTATTGAAAGTTATTCTTGCTCAATTCATTTTTTTATTTATATTTTATTCGTATTCAATTTAATTTTCGTTTTAACTAAACCCAACAAAAGTTTTATTCAAAACTACAGAAAGTGACAATCAGGTTAAGTCTTGCTTTGTAATCTTTTTACCAATTTCACATTTTGCTACATTCTATCCAGCATTATTTCTGGAAAAGGTATTGATTTATTATACTTATGCATTGTTTTAAATACAAATCTCTGTGTGCGTCTAGACTCATTTTACGTTACGTAAATCTTTTTTGCATGACGTGCTATGCAAAATGTCGAAGAGTATTGTAATAACATTAAATATCCTCACATTACTTCAAGAGCAAAAGCTGTCCATTTCTTTAATCGCCCGTACTTAATCCGGATTTCACAGCTCTAGTTTTGGAATGGAAATGGGACCCGATAAATTTTTCTGTGACTTTGAAAAATCCCCAGTCGGCCCTCCAAGGCTTCTCTACACTAAAGGATGATTTAATGGCTATAATCCCCAGAGCCTAACTTTAAAGCTCCGGGATTCAACAATTGTTTGAATCATTTGTTTTAATTTAATCTCTGTAATTCTTAGGGGTCTTTCATACTTCAAGAGAAGAAAAATTCTTTGTCAATGAAAAATAAAACAGTATAATAAATCTTATAGAAAAGAAAAATGAATACCATTGTTCTAGGTTTTAAAAAGAGCACTCGAGTTTAAAAGAAGTAATTTTGTAGATGTGATCTGTATGTTCTCTATTTTAATAAAATATGTCATATTAGGAAAAATGCCTGTCATATAATTAAAATATGCTACAAAGAAGTCCAAAATTTCAAATTATTTGACTCCAAAACAAAATTATTTATGCGCGATTCAGAAATAAATACCAAATCATTTAGGATAATGTGGGACAAAATATAGCACATAAGGTCACTGACCTTTTTTAAGATCAACAAATTGGAAATGTGTTTTAAAAATCATTTCTTTTTGTTAGCAGGAAAAATACTACTGTTTTGCTACCAATATTACAGCAGTAAGCAAGTTGCGGGGAAAAAAAAAAAAAACTTGCTTCTTTTAAAACTTAGTATGTTTGTTGCAAATGTTTTCTTTAAAAATATAACTAATTTATCACGGAGCTTGTTTAAATTGTTTGAAATCATCATTTAAGACATTAGACACAGAGAAATTCATTCTGAAGTAATAATTGTTAGCAGGGGGCAAAAACGTCAACTTGCTTCCATATTACCGCTGTAAGCTATAGATGCGTGTAAGAAACACGTCGTGCTTGTTTTCCGACTTTTTTCCTTGCGATATTTTGAGCTCTTTTTTTTTTTTTTGTCAAGCAGCATTCTGTCGAAAAGGTTCTTTTTTTTTCACCCGATTGCGCTTGCGCGACGCAAAGGAGCGAAATGTGTTTATCAGTCTATGTATGTATGTCTGAACCTATGTGACGTTCTACAGGCTAAACGCCTTGACAAATTTTGGTAATTCTTACGATCGATTTGTCTTAACCTTGGGAGTATCACTAAACACATGACAGTAATCAAAAGTACCATTTCAAAAACCAGTCGCCATTTTGTCAGTTTGGGATCAGCGCATGCTAAATGTCGCACACAGTGTCGCACGCTACCTGCGTGCGACAAATGCAGGTAGTTTTTACTGTCTGAATTTTTTGCTTACTAAATCTACTAATTGGGGTCTCGGTGACCAAGTGGTCTAAGCGATTGCTTCTCCCACTTGAGGCGATGGGTCAAGACACCTTTGCTCCGGATGTACTTTCCCCTCTTTCTGATGTAACTTTTTTCATGTGTTCTTTATATGTAATATGTACTGTAATAAAAATTATACTATGCGTAACGAAGGCAAGACACTCAGATTGTAGTCCTCATCAAAATAAACCGTTCAATAAGCACCAAAAGAAAAAAGTCTACTAATTCGGTTTTCATCTCTAACATGTTGCATTTGTTTCTGTCGTGATTCAGGGGACTGAGTTTCGCAACGTGTACTTTCTTGACGGGCTTTTTACCCACATCGCGGGTAAAAAGCCCGTCACTTTCAAAGCCGCACCCGTTTTGTGCGACGCAAAGGAGGGTAATGTGTTTATGAGTCTATGTATATATGTTTGTTTGTTCCTTCATATGTGGCGTTGTAGAAACTAAACGCTTTGGCCAATTTTGATAATTCTTACGTCAATCGATTTGTCTTAACCTTACAATTACAACTAAACACAGCTATCAAAATTCACCATAGGAACAACTAGTCGCTTTGTTGTTAATTCGGCATCGTATCGCACGCGTTTTCGCTGCTTGCATTTTATACTATCGGAATTAGTGGCCTAAAGGCTTCATTTTAATTTTAATGGACCCAATGATAGTAATTTCTTAAATCTTCTGCCCTAAACGAATATTTGTAACATTGAACTTTATTTTCGCGTCAAAAATATAAAATGCCAGCTCCAGATTTACGTTAAATATTAGTAAGCTTATATTAGTAATTGCGTTAAAAATATTTTATCTGTACCAATGTATAAGTATTTTATTTCATATCTAGTCTGGTACTATGAGGGATCATGGTGACACTGAAATATGCTTTCAGGAAACTTTCTACATTGAACTGTTAAGTTGACCAACTCTCCCAACTTTAAAAAAAAATTGGTAAAAAAGTTGCATTTCATACGTTGGTTACTACATTACTGTACAAGAAGCTGACAAGTCATATAAGACAGGATCGTGAGCATAGCACTCTTAACCCCAAACAAAATACGCAGTGAAGATGTGACAAGGAGAACAAATTTAAGCAAGGTGCCCCCAACCGAGCCCACGATCGCACTTACAGTGCTAAGGCAGCTTTCGGAGCAAGAACTTTCCTCCGTTTGGCCACGAAGGTTTCTTAAACGTCATTTGATTCCATTATTAAAAATTGAATGATTTAATGTCTTTTAAAAAAAACACACACTAACATGTTCAGAAATGCAATCGTTGTTCTAGGATATTTTCATCATGGACCCCACAGTAATGTCAATTTTTGAGAAATGTTTTTCATTGCTATAAGGCTTTCTAGCTTCTTTTTACATTATTCTAGGGTATTTTCATCGATGGACCCCACAGGAATTTCCATTTTTCAGATTTTTTTTTCATTTTTACTAGGTTTTCTAGCTTTTTTTTACATGAATAAGAAGTGTAAAGAAATCGCATTTTAAGTGTGCTTAAAAACTTTGGCAACGTGTGACATTGTTTGGTAGCTGGCAGTCTTGAATTATTCTGTTGCTTCAGCTTTATAACTTATTTTTTGTCTGTTCCTTGCTAAGATTTTGCACGTTCAAGCAATTACGAAATGGATCCCCTCGCTTGTATATGTCTAAGGTTGTTGATAAGCAGGCGGATAGCTCTTGATTACAGGTTAGTACGAATCTTTATTCTTATTAGAGTACCACAGATAGACTGCCAATAACTAGGAAACACTAACTGTTTGATGTTTGGATCAAGCAATCGACTTTTTTACTCGAATGCTCGTGCGCGACGCAAAGGAGGGTAATGTGTTTATAAGTCTATGTATGTTTGTTCCTATGTGGCGTTCTAGGGCTAAACGCCTTGACCAATTTTGGTAATTCGTACGTCAATCGATTTTTCTTAACCTTGGGAGTGTCACTAAACACATGACAGTAATCAAAATTCACCATATCAACAACCAGTTGCCATATTTTGTCAGTTCGGGATCGTCACACGTTGGGTGTTGCACGCAGTGTCGCACGCTACGTGCGTGCGACAAATGCCGGCAGTTTTCGCTGCCTGATTTTTTTTTTTTTTTTTGTTTACTAAGTTTACCAATTGGGGTCTCAATGGCCGAGTAGTCTAAGCGATTGCTTCTCCCACTTGAGGCGGTGGGTGAAGACCACCCTCACTCTGGATGTACTCCTCCCTCTTTCTGATGTAAATCTTTCATGTGTTCTTTATATGTATTCTGTACTGCAATAAAAAATACATTATGCGTAACGAAGGCAAGACACTCAGATTGTAGACGTCATCAAAATAAACCCGTGCAATAAGCACCAAAGAAAATAGAGCCATTCCATTTCGGATCAGGCAGGGTCTGTCACATGACCATCACCGATTTTTTTGAAAAAATTACAGTAGTTACAACTAAGGGACATATGACCAAAAGGATTTTGCAAGAAAAATTTTTTTTCTTCAGTTATAGCCTATTAAAATTCTGCACAAAATCCGCCATTTTGGAAAAAACCGGCAAAACACTCCATTTCAAATGAACATTATTTCAAAAGTATTTAACCTATTTGAATAATTCTTTTTTCTAAAAATAAATAAGGACCCATATATCCTCCAGACATCGGTTTTAAAAGTTTAGTTAGGTTTTTTGATAAAGAAAAAAAATCATTTTTGTCGCGAAAAAACTGCATTTTTACCGATTTTATGATTTTTTTTCTCCATGAAAAAAAAGTTTTTTTACTAAACGGAGATGGCAGTCTAAAGCCCTTATATGATAGTTTCATAACATATTTTATTATAATCCTTGGATGCATACAGCCTCGGAAATAAAATTTGAAATTGTAAAAATTTTCAAAAATTAGCGATTTTTGAAGTGATTTTACTCAAAAAAACCCATTTTTTAAAAATCTAAAAATTGGCTCATTTGAACCCCATATAATGCTTAACAAGTGGGTAGACACCGCATCCCGTATTTTTTCCCATAAAATGTTTTATGATTTTTTGAAAGTGACCTTATCGCCCATGGCATGCATGTAAAATTAAAATATCTAATAATTTCAGTCACTGAAAATCTGATGAAATTAATGCCTAATAACTACAATAATGGTGCACTTTATCAGCAACAAATAAAATTTTACTGACTTTTAATAATGTAGCAGTATAAAACAGCTTCTGATGACCCAGTCAATTCGTCTTTTTGTACTTCGTTATATGAATATATTTTTCTGCTGATCAGCGCCTAATTGTTATGGGAGCTGAGATCCCATACTTCCTTATTTGTATCATTCAAATTTTTGTATTTTTGACCGAATTCAGGCCACTTAAGCATTAAAATAAGTTCTGAAGACTATAGGGATCCTGACCTTCTTTTGTTAGAAATTGGATCCCTGGCTATAATAGCTACCTTTGGTGATCTGTTTGGTTACCTCAACTTACAACCATGTTCAATTAATTATTTCTCTCATAAAACAGTGGGCTTTTTAAATTCTTAAACTACAAGTGAGTTTTGCGGTATGAATTTAGTATACATATTCTTACGTATAAAAGTAATCATACTAGGTAGGATCCAAAAATTATGTGACAACATTCGCCAATGTCAAACCAAAGCACGAAATTAAAATTAATCGTTTTAAATGCATTGTATTGTTCTTCCCTTTGATGGTTTCCCCTGTCGCGTAATTGAGTTGAAGAGAAAGAGAATTGAAACAGAAAAAATATGATTCGTTGCTGCATATGAAAGTAACGGTGAATGCATAGCTTTGGAGACAAAATAAAGTAATATTTATATAAAAATATATATATATATATAGATTTTTATTGCTACTGATAAAGTACATCATTATCGTACCTATTAGTCATTAATATAATCACCAAAGCTCTTCTATCTAAAGGCTACACACAGAGTCTTACAAAAAGACGAATTGACTAGGTCATCAACAGCGGTTTGTTACTGATATATTATTAAAAGTTCGTAAGATTTTAGTTGTTCCTGATAAAGGGCACCTTTATTGTAGTTATTAGGCATTAATATAACCAGAATTTTAGTAACTGAAATTATTAGACATTTTTATTTTACATGCATGCCATGGGCGATAAGGTCACTTTCAAAAAATCATAAAACATTTTATGGGAAAAAATACGGGATGCGGTGTTTACCCACTTGTTAAGCATTATATGGGGTTCAAGTGAGCCAATTTTTAGATTTTTAAAAAATGGGTTTTTTGAGTAAAATCACTTCAAAAATCGCTAATTTTTGAAAATTTTCAAAATTTTAAATTTTATTTCCGAGGCTGTATGCATCCAAGGATTATAATAAAATATGTTATGAAACTATCATATAAGGGCTTTAGACTGCCATCTCCGTTTAGTAAAAAAAACTTTTTTTTCATGGAGAAAAAAAATCATAAAATCGGTAAAAATGCAGTTTTTTCGCGACAAAAATTATTTTTTTTCTTTAACAAAAAACCTAACTAAACTTTCAAAAATGATGTCTATAGGATATATGGGTCCTTATTTATTTTTAGAAAAAAGAATTGTTCAAATAGGTTAAATACTTTTGAAATAATGTCCATTTGAAATGGAGTGCTTTGCCGTTTTTTTTTCCAAAATGGCGGATTTTGTGAAGAATTTTAATAGGCTGTAACTGAAGAAAAAAAATTTTTCTTGCAAAATCCTTTTGGGATATTTCATATGTCCCTTAGTTGTAACTACTGTATTTTTTTCAAAAAAATTGGTGATGGTCATATGACACTTTTCATACCTGCCTGCCTGATTTGAAATGGAATGACTCAATAAAGTTACTAATTCAGTTTTCAGCTCTAACTTGTTGCATTTGTTTTTGCCTTGATTCAAGGGACTGAGTTTCTCGACGTGTACTTTCTTGACAGGCTTTTTTAGTTTTGAGAAATATTTGACTGACGACGTTTCCGATTTTGCGTCATCATGAGTTATACAGTCTGTTTATATAGCTGTACTGTGGTTGACCTAAGTTCGTGCATTTTTGCCGAAGGTAACTGCACATGTAGCTTTAAGCCGAGTTAGGTCCCTAGAGTGACTAATTATCAGTAGTTTAGGCCATCGCAAGTTACTTAATAAACCTCACGATACAAACAAAATCTCCCAATGAAATGACAAGATTGCGAAATGTACGGTCTTATAATTATGATAACTAAGTCATTGAAAATTAACTAAAAAGTGTAAAATAAAAAAAAATAAATAAAAACAAAAAACCCGCGTAAAAACCAAAAAAACTAAAAATAAAAATGTATAAGCCCAGTAGTTTAGAATGTATTTAAGTACTACCGAACTACCGAATAACTACACCGTTATAATAGTTTTATAACCGTACACAGATAAGACAAATCATAAACTCAAAAGCAGAATAGAAGGATCAACAGTTGGGTTCATTCAAATTTTACGGGTTTCCTGGAATCAGAAAGGACTGGGCCTCGACTGTTGATCCTTCTATTCTGCTTTCGAATTTATGATTTGTCTTATCTGTGTACGGTTATAAAACTATTTCAACGGTGTAGTTATTCAGTAGTACTTAATAACATTCTAAACTTCTGGGCTTACACATTTTTATTTTTATTTTATTTTATTTTATTTTTTTATTTGGTTTTTACGCAGCCGGGTTTTTTGTTTTTATTTAATATATATATATATATATATATATATATATATATATATATATATATATATATATATATATATAATATTTTACGTCGTCATTTACAGCATCTTGCATTATAAAACTCTTTTTTTTAGTGCAAAATGTAACTGAGGCAGCAGACAAATTTATGAATATGTTTGCATACGTATGCAGTTCACCTTCTCCGTAATCAAACAATGGCTACATGCTTTTCCGTCCTTTTTTATCCAAAACTATCTTTTGTATTTCCGAATCAGCAAAGCTAACGATACCTAACTAAGTTATCGTGCTAATATCTTAGAAAAATATTGAGATTCTTCATAAAGCCAATCGTCGGGATTTTTCCGCAAAAAATATTTACTAATGAAATTGTATTTCATCAGCACATTGCAATAGCCCAGTTGCTTTTGGGTTAAACACATTATGGAACATTTTGTGCTTTGTGTTGTGGATTTGTTTCCTACTGCTTCTTTATATATCAAAATATCTTTTTTGATATTTTATTCACTCAAAATATCGTACTAAACCGCGATATATCACACTAAATCTATCGCTCAAAATATCGCACTGATGCCTTAAAACACATTAAGAGGAATATTTTTGCATAAAAAAACCATCAGACGTTAAATTATTCAGTGCGAAATGAGCGATTTTGCACCACTGGATTAATTAAATAGCGTTTTTTGTTTTAAAAAATTGTATTGAAAAACGGAATAAATGTATCGTAAAACAGTTTTTAAACAAACAAAGTAAAGTTGCACGCCTTGTTCGAACTGAATCCTATTAAATGTATTTGTTTTCTTATATTATCTAAACTTAGGCTATATTATAGCACAAAATATCATAATCGCAGCACATAAGCGTTTAAAATAAAATAACATTCCAAGTATATAGGAAGGATATAAAATGCTGATAATGCCCAATAAAAATCAATAAATAAAAAAAGCCTTTTAGACAATAATTTGACGTTTATTCAGAATGGCAACAAAACAAATTAAAATCATTGTGCAGTATTAATCGTTTGAAAAAAAGAAATAGAAGATAATGGTAGAAAATAATTAAAATTCAGGTTCAGATTCGGTGCCACAAATAGTTACAACCCACAAATAGATACAATTCTCGTAGTTACCTACAAATAGTTTCAATTATAATGACTTCTTCTTGCTTATTTCTCTGTTCTGAATCAGATCAGATCCATGAGGTTGTTCGCCTTAATCAACTTCAAGACAGTAGCAGGTCTCTTCAGTAGATCCTCGCGTAATAAGTCAACACAAAAAATCAGATGTTGTGCAGTGGCCTCTTCAGTAAGACATTTGGTGTAAACTGGGAAAGTCCTATTACCATGGGAAAATCTGAGGGTTTTTAGATTACCTGTTCTTAGGCGAGTCAAAGCAGTTTGATCCCTCCTGTCACCCTCAAATCCAAGGGGAGCACAAGGACCCTCGCAAAAATACCATGGATGCTCAGGAGGACACCTCCAAGAGCTGTTTATAGTAGACTTACATCTGGAGTATAGTTCAAGGTACGTCAGAGGATCCCCACTATTCTGAGTCATAGTAGAGCCCTCTTTCGCCAGTCCATCCGCTATATCGTTATATCTCAAATTCACATGTGATGGAATCCTTTGAAAATGGAGGTCACAAGAAACGGACAGACTTAGAATGTACAAACAAATTTCTCTGTACGCTGAAAAATCATCTTGTCCTATTAAATATAAAATAATGTAAGTGCAGTTGTTCACTGGACAATTTATGAAAATATGAAAAATTATTTTTCAAGTAATGTATCCGTTAGTTGAGGTCCTATTTAGAGGTGGTTTCTTTGAGAAAGTTGAAGTTTCCGTTATCTGTTTCCTCCTATAAACCTCGTTCTGAAGGAAATATATATACTGGGTGCACTCATATGGACAACTATACACAAACTTAAGAAATAAATATATACCTTTGTGCTGAGAACTAACAGGAAATATCCAACGTTTTTAGCACAAATAAACTGATTACTGAATACACGTGTTTCGGGGTTTCCAGGAACACATTTTTCCAATTTAAAAATGCGAGCTTTTGGACAACTTTGAAATGAAAAAAGGGTACCTGGAAACCCCGAAACACGTGCATTACTTAATCTCTTTATTTGTGCAAAAAAACGTTGGATACTTTCTGTTAATACACAAGTTTCTTGAAAGCACGCTTTAGACAAAGGAGCGGAAATCTATTTTACATGTTAGAGAAACATAAAAGAAACCATTAAACGTTTAATAAACATGAAGTTTGTCTCTCGCTTAATGAGCTGAAACGACTCTTTAATTGAAGTAAGCTTTCTGTTATTGAAAATGTGCTTTTAAAGCCATAAATTTATCTTTCTGAACATTAAAATTAGTATAAAAATTAGTAGTTGTCATAAAACGGGCATTAACTTATTCAATCTTGTGTCTAGACATTAACCATACCGCTATTACTGTCTATTAAAGATTGTTTATTAAATGACGTGTAATATTTTCCGTATGGAACATAAGCAGTAAAAACATGTTACAGAACTAAAATACATCCGAAAACATTTCCATATAAAGTTTTGAAACTGAACAGACCGCTAAAAAGTAAATTAAACAATTGTACATGCACCTCAAAATACTGCATTTAAGAACACCTGGTTTCAAAAACTTTTTCACCTAAATGTAAGAGAATACTTAGCAGACTATTTCATTGTTTAACGTTTATAAACCGAATACACGTTGTTATACCGAATAATGTGTCGAATGAAAAAATAATTTTAAATTTTCTTCGATGTGGATTAAGTAGAGAAAAAATAAAATTATTGTTACAGATCCATACGACGACACATTACAATGTTTTTTTTCTTCTTAATTTCGTATTTTTAACTTGTTGTTTACAATCCCCAAATTTTCTGGGTTTTTTTTTCCTAAAACATCGTATTGAAATGTTCTTGCTGGTACGAAACAAGCATCATTCAGGAAACTTTACTGAACATTTTATTTCATATTGAGCAAACTGCTGTAGTAAGTGTCATTAAAGTTTTTCCAGTATACTACTTTCGCAAAAAACAAAACAAAATGTCAAAATTATCACGTCACCTTTGTGACAGTCAGCAAAGTTTCGACAAGGGCGAAACGATGGCATAACTGGAAGTCTTTAAAGATTCGTAATAAAACATGGGTTAATAATAAAAATACAGATTTAGTACATAAATTAATTTTTTCATGTTTTTAATTTGATTTAACTAACGTAGTTTTGAATTATTGGTTAGTAAAACTAAAAGTTAAGGGATTTCATTTTTTTTCATTCTAAAATACTTTCCAATAAAAGTTATCCTTTTTTTTTTTTTAATATCATTTTTACACTCCTACTTTCCACGAAGCTGATTATTAAATATAAAAGGTTTCATGTAATTATCAGTAAGGAACAACCCGCAAGAATGAATCTTCATTTTTGGCTACAATTTGATTACATTTTGATAGCTAAACTGCGACTTTTAAAAGTGGAAAAACGCTTTTTTTATTATTTTCTCCACTTTAGTAGTGTGTTCCTTTTCAACCTATTGATGAGCTCTTATCTCTTTTTCTCTCAAGGGAGAAGCTTGCAGTGACCACCAAATGGTCTTTCTCTTATCTTGCAGCTTCCCGAGTCCAGTATTTCTCTACACTGCTTTGCATTCCTTTTGATTATCCTTCTTGTCAAAGTCTGAAATCTGTAGCTTTTAGAAGTTATCTTACTCGCCCCCCCCCCCCTCCCAGCTATTCTTGAAGTGGCATGCATGGTCTACATTAAAGAATGTTTCTTATCTCTTGTCAGAGTCGGAAATTTCAACAATACGCATTTCCAGATGTTTTCATTACGGGAAATACTTAAATTGCTAAGAAAAATTAAAGCCTGTGTGAGCAGCTCAAAAAGTGCTCGTAACCGGAGTTTCACCACAAATCTGGGTGTCGCGATAATAAGATTTGACTCTATGGGAAAGTGTTATTTTATACATGGAAAAAGTGTGTATGTCTCCCCTAATTGCTGTTAAGTAAATAGACGGTTTCGAACAAATAAGTTTTTGTTCGAAAGATTTTTTGTTCGGCCAGGACAACTCATTGCCATATTTTGCTTTTCGGTTTCAGCATTGGATAGTTCAACTTTAAACAGTTTGAAAAACCACAGCATTAACTTTTACGGTTAAATTTAAAGCCAATATAGATGCCGAACATAAGCCAGATATACTTCAAACAAAATACTCGTATGTTGTACCGACTCAATTTTTTTTGACAGTAACGACAACAGAAAAAAAAAAAGAAACTTTTAGGCCCCAGCTAAGTGAGAATTTTGAGGATATTCCGATTATACTCTAAGAGAGTAAAGTTATTAAAGGAGATTAAACTCGCACAAACAGATTAATGATCGTAGATTTAACTTTGACGTAAGTGAGAGATAATTATGACTGAATCAAAATGAAATGATATCAAAGCTCAAATGTTTTTACCAGGGCTGCGGATGGGACTCCTCCTAATTTCTTTAAAAAATCTGAAGATTTAAATCTGATGAAGTCTTAGGAAATGTAACTTGCGTATATTGACTGCCCGCACCCCCCGTTGGTCCCTTTGCCGGCCTGTTCAACCGGGTGGTAAATGTTAACCTATAATGTACTTTCCCTTCATTGCAAAAAAGTTTAATGTATCTTATGATTGATTTTTTTGTTTATCCAGCTCTCTGTCTGTCTATGGTACTATTTGCCTGACAGGATTTGCGTGATTGTACGTAGACATATTTGAAAGTCATTATTATTAAAATTAATTAGAAATCTAAATTTGGAAATTACTTATAAGTGGATTTTTTTTTTTAATTTTTACTTCTTCTACTCTTTATGCGAAGAGTTCGTAGTTTTTTTTAAATATAATAAGTGACAAAAAAAATATAATGCAACCACAAAGTCATTAAATGTTCGTTGAATATTAACGCATTTTTCTCATACAATAGAGTACTAAAATCATTTTTACGAAAATCCAGTTGCAAGTGCAAGATAAGAAAAAACTTGATCTGCTCTACTCAATTTTTTTCTATTTTTTTTTTTTTTTGTAATTAATGTAGTGCTGTACAATGTTTATGTTTTATGCAGTCAAAACTTAGAATAACGAAGATGACAAACATTTTTCGTTTTTTTTAATTGAGTGTATAAATAGATAGTCTTATGCCAGAGAGAAATATGTGATTTTTTTGAAGTTCGCTTTAACATATAAATATGTTACAAATGTTACTTTCTGTTTTAAATTGTAGTGAAATACGTTTAACACGAAAACACTTTTAATGAAAAATCAGTTAATACAAAGTGATATAGCGGTACTGGGAATTTTCCTGTGCATTTTAATACAGATATTTTAACACGAAATTCTTTTAACATGAAACACTCTTTTGGTCCCTTCAGTTTCATGTTTAACGTTTAAATATAAAAATGTCAAGCATTACTTGGTAGTAATGCCTTCATATTTGATAAAATACGAATGTATTGTACAGGTACTTTTCTATATTAATCCAAGTTTGAATCTTCTCATTGGAAGAAAAAAAAATGGCTGATGGTACACTCTGGCATAAGACCATACAAATCATCGTAGAAAACTTACGTACGGTGCACAGCACATGTTCAATAAACACTTTATTGAGTATTTCGAAGTAAAACAAGATTCGTGCTTCTTCGCAAACGAAAAAAAAAAACTATGTTAGAAGAAAATAATGTGTCAGTAAAGCTCAGGTAATCAGAATTCTACAGAATATTTGTTTTAATTTATGACCAGTTTAGGTCCCTGCTGACAAATGTACTGACGGTAGTACAGGTAAAAATAATAATCATTAGTACGTCCTGAAGCATAAGCAATATATAAATAATATTATGATATGTTTTGATATCATAATTCTATAAAATATTTGATTTAAATTATGATCAGTTTAGGCTCCAGCTAATAAGTGTACTAACGGTAGCTACTCCTATATTACTACACTTTATTTCTAAACGAAAAGCGAAATAAAGCTTTTCCTGCGGAAAATATGAGACAGAATTGCGTTCAAATCAAATTTATTTTCTTCTTCGTATAAACTCATAAAAATACTCGGTCTGGCTTATCATATGCTGTTGTCAGCAGATTCTGTCCTTGTTCTTTCAGGTGCTCAAGTAAATACAGCCTGTCTAAAGTATGACATGATGATATCTGGAAGTAAGTTCTACATCATTTTTTGAATGTATCAAGGAGAGAAACTATGTATTTCTATAAAATACTTTGGTTTCCCTTTCTACTTTTTCCTACTCTTTATCTATGCAGTAGGGAAATGTGGATCAAAGTGAAATGGTGAAATATTTAATCTGCTTACAATTTCACCAATCTGGTTAGAGTTTAACTATGTCGTAACACATGTAGTTTATTCCAGTGAGAAAAAAAATGCCTCCGAAAATTAAAGCATATGAAAATATAATCTGTTTTCAAAAATTGATAACCGTATTGTAATATTCGTTGTAAGTAAAAAATTATTTGCTTTCAAAATTAAACATTTCTTGTTATTAACATTTTGAACATTAATTAAGACCTTCTAATATTTAATGCTGTATTAATTTAGTTTACATTTAGCTAATGTGTATCTTTATCTTTACTAATAATAAAGCTGAAAGTCTCTCTGTCCGGATCTCTCTCTGTCTGTCAGGATCTCTGTGACGCGCATAGCGCCTAGACCGTTCGGCCGATTTTCATGAAATTCGGCACAGAATTAGTTTGTAGCATAGGGTGTGCTACTCGCCTCGAAGCGATTTTTGGAAAATTCAATTTTGTTCTTTTTCTATTCCAATTTTAATAACATTTTCCCGAGCAAAATTATCATAAGATGGACGAGTAATTTGCAAGTTATCGTAACGTGGAACCGCAACATGGGCAAGTCAATTGGCGAGAAATTCATCATACATTATTTGTAAATATACAGGCGAACCAAAATACCTTTTAATTTTCTATTACGTGCAAAGCGGGTGCCACTAGTTTTGAATATTTTATACAATTACTCAATTACATGCGAACAAAGTGGATGGGGCAAAGTGAAATAGATTATTTTATTTACTCATGGAATCATTTACCGAATCACGTATGCATTCATTAACATTTCTTCATTGACTCACTAATTTATTCATTCATTCACTTATTTTCTTATTCATTCACTCGTTTTCTCACTCATTTATTTTTCTTCGTGTATTTATTATTTAATTAATCTTCATGAAGTAATTAATTAATTAATCAAATCATTCATTCATTGTTACATTACCGTTTTGTTTATTGATTTAACCTTTTTTTACTGATTCATTTGATCAATGATATTTTTAAAATCGAATGCAAAATATTTCACTAAAAAAATATTTGATTTTTCATTGTGCCCCATTAAAAGAAAAGTGGAAATTGTCAACTTTTTTTTGAAAGCGCACATTTACTACCAAAATGAAAAAAAAATATGTTTCAATGCAAATTTTGTTTCAAAACTAGAAAGTTGCCCGTCAAGGTATGACAGGTGAAAATTTCTTTGAGTATTCTAAATTTTAATGAAGCAATTGCCTGTTTGATATTTTGAAAATTAAAATTTTAACCCTAACTTCAGTGGACTAACCCTAAAATCCAGTAGATAGCGTTAACAGTCAAAAACGTTTTCGCTTCTTCACTCTCCTAAAATGAGTCTTACCAGTAAAACAGTTAAGTGTCCGGATCGAGTTCAGCCTTACCAAAAAAAAAGGTTTTTCCCTTAATGTTGTTGATGACGTCAGGAGCGTTTCTCGATCATTCGCTATTATATATATATGAGAATACAGTATTCCTTCTTTACGTCTCGTAATTTTCAAAAGGAATTTCCAGTTTCTTCAATTTGAAAAAGCTCAGTCATTGCTAACTATTTCTATTTTACTTTGCCTCACATTTCTTCCCCCCGTACTTCAAGCCTTTTTTTTCTTTTTGAAATGGTTGGTAACTGAAACTATCTTTCCCCTAGTGAGATAAATTGCACTTAGAGAAACAAACATTGTAATTTATTTAAGCTATGATAAACTAATTTGCTTTATTTAATTTAAATTGCACATTAAAATTATGTATTTATATTTGATTTTTACAAATGTGTAATTAGTTTTCTTTCTTGTTCTTTTTTCTTTTCTGAAATGGAAAAAAAGTTGCAATTTAAGATTAAGGGCATATTATATTTAAACTTTAACGATACATAGTTCCAAAATTTTTAGTTTTGATTATATAAAAACTTTTATGAAAATAAATATGATAATGAAAGTTTTATGTTTTAATATAATGTGACCATAATTTAAGTAAGTCACAAGTTTAAGTAATCAACCTTTCCTAAGAAATTACGTAAGGCTCGTGATCCACAACCAAAGAACTTGAATGGGCTAAGTCAATCAAGACATTAGCAAAAGTAAACTATTATACCCAAGAAAGATCCGTAATCAATTTTAAAATTTCATCATAATGCGTGTCATTATGTACAAAGCGTAGCTTGTTAAATGTGTTCAAATAAATGCTGAATAGATTCGAAATGCTATTTTGCCAAGAAAATTTCGCAAACCATATACTGGTCTAAGAAAGTTATGAGATTTGCATAGCATTTCCGTGCCATTTAAAAATTCATGTGGTTCTGCATTACCGCGTCCACCGGGATTCATTTGGCTGCCAGCCCGGATACTTTTCCAAGCATTGCAACTGTAGAATTAGTGAATAAAGGAGATGAAAACTATACGTTTTTGCACTTCTGGAAAAAAATGAAGCAAAATGTTATAATAATAAAATTTATTATAGTTTTTAAAGTGTAGTTTTTAGATAAAATCGACCAAAAAAAGGAAATAAATTGATATCAAACTATTTCGTGAAGTGAAGATTAGTTCATACTTTTTACATGAATCCTGTGATCAATCTTCAAGTTTTTATACAGTGATGGTAAAAAAAAAAAAAAAAAAAAAAAGTTGCATCACTCTCGCATTTTCACAATAATGGGATTATGTGAGAAGTTTTGGTCGATCGATTAATTATGAATGTATGTGAAATGCTTCAAAACGTATGAAATAAACATTTAACACCAGGAATCCGATAATACTTTACGTAGATCGGGGCTGTTTCCTGGACAAGGCAAACTGCTGAACCTATGCTCATTTTTCCCATTTCTGAACCTTTGTATGAGTTTAGAGAAAAAAAATTACTTAACCCCATGTCAATTTAAGTCTAATGGTAGGATAAAGGTTATCAAATTGTTACTTACCAGTTTTTCCCTATGGCACGGAGCAGAATCATCCTGGAAAATGACGTTTAGAACTGAAGAAAAGTGATCCCGGATAGTAAGAAGCTCCTCCAAAATGCCAATATACACCTGAGCGTTTACTGTTCCTTGCACAAAGTGAACCTCGCCAACTCCTTGATCAGAAATACATCCCCAAATCATCTGGGATACGGGATGCTTGGCTGTGTGTTGAATGCAGTCGGGATGATATTCCTCTCTTTTGCGGCTCGAGTAATGCATTTTTTTTTACCACTACTGTATCTGTATGAGTTAATTTAATTCATACATAATATGCTGTATGTGTATCAATTTAATGTAGCTGGCAAAAATGTTTTTGAAGAAAAATACCTTTCTTGCACAACATGTATGTTGTTTTCTGCTCTTTGTTATCGGGCGAAGCGGGGGGGGGGGGGCATAAAAATGTTAAACAGGTAACTTTTATTTGTGATCGAAATAAAATACAAAATAAATACATAAACTCTAAACAAATAACTCACTACACCTATTTTTTAAGAGTAAACCCATTCAAAGCTTCAATTGGCCTTCTCTTTTCTAACGCCAAAAATCAAGCGAACCATTTCAAACAAAAGTATAGGCAGGTGTCTTGTGGTCTTTCATCTCTTCTGGGGTGTTGCACTTTTGAGACCAGGCTATAGTTACACCGAATTTCGAATCCGCGCGTTTTCGAACTGGATCTATTCCTGCCACCCACAGTCCATCCATCACCAGATAATGCATCTGGCAGGTGCTACGGAAATAGTTGTTTTAAAAAATAATGCCCCCACAAACTACGATTGAGCAGATTTATAGAGACGGATTATTGGAGGAGGAGAATATAGCTAGAGGCCGCTGTTAAAATGGAACGTATTGGGTTTAAGAGTAAATTTAAAAAATAACGTATATGTTACCGTTAAAGTATGAAATCCATTATTTTATAGAATACCTAGTTATTTCATGGAATAACTGATAGTGTCCGTTAAGGTGTAAAACTCTCTTGTATTTACCTTCCACCCCTGTGTTACCCCCAAAATGTTCGTGTAAAACCCAGTGTGTCAACAAAAAATGTTTTTGTTTTAGAAATAATTTTCTTTGTAATTCCAATTGTCATTTTAGTAATCCTTGTTGTAACAATTGATTATATGGTACATTTACATAAATACAATTTATACGCTGCATACATTAGATAAATTGCTTCCTTTTCATTTTAATCGTCTATCATTAGTTTATAGATAGAATACCTAGTTATTTCATTTTAGGTAAATTGTTTATTTCACACTTTAACCGTCTCTCATTAGTTAATTTATAGAATACCTAGTTATTTCATAGGATGACTAGTTAAAGTGTCATATTAATAATATATTACACTTTTAACGGACACGATCAGTTATTTCATGGAATAACTAGGTATTCTATAAAATAACTGCATTATATACTTTAACGGTAATATATATATCGTTAAGTAATATTAAATGCTTTTAGCTCTTCGAGAAAAAGAAACGCATGTTTTTCGCTGCTCATAGTTTAAATATTTTTAAATTATGAGGAATAGTGATTTATTAAATAATAAGTAAAACAAGTATGATGTGGTCAACACGAAACTTTCTTCTATGTTTTTCTTACGAGTGATTGACTCAAGCGTATAATCTTAACAACAAAACTACGCCATTAGCAAACGCAGGATCAAAGATCAGACATTGAAAATCATTTCGAAAACTTTGCTTAAATTAATTACAAATTTATTATTTATTAAGATATAGAAGATGGCAACAGTCTTTTAAGTCCTAGAGGTTTATCTGAACACCATCAGCAATTAAATCGCGTGAAAGAATTGCACGATGTGATCGTAAGTCAAAATATTTTAATCTGGTTCATCTTTCATACAGTTGATTTAAGTAAGCTGTATAACTCGTGCATAACATGACTGAATCCAGTAATCCTTGGACCGATAGTTGCCGAAATTCCTCCAGCGCCTGTTTCCGTCTCGGTTCCCTTTATTTCAATTTTCATCGAAATCATAGCGTTATTTCTTGAGATGCAGCCAGTATCAATGCCCAAGAAAAACGTTCAGACCCCCCCCCCCCCCGCCTAGAGTTATTGTAGCAAAAATCGAATCAGCTTTTATACCCTCTTAGCTCTACCTAAGGAATAATTTTGCTTAAATTTTGGTTATTACATCTCGACAAATAACATTCATGAGTACAAAAAAAAAAAAAAAAAAAAAAAAAAAAAAACACGAGCTGATGTGAGAATCACAGGACTTCCATTTACACCAAATTAATGTTATTTCCCCATTATTTGCAATTTTAATGTGATTCAATAGATAACTCTCTAAATATCACAAACAGTGGCCAAATTGAAACCAGATTTTAAAAAAAAATATCTCCAAATTTGTCGCCAAGTTGGCGACAAATTTGAGTGACCAAAAACTGAGTGACCAAAAGACTGGCGATATATCGCCAAGTGTCCGAAAAAGTATAACACCACGATTTTGCATCGAAATTTACAATGATTTCCCCCCAAAAAGGTGCAAAAGACCCATTTAGAAACACCCGAATGCAACCAAAAGAGGAGGTGCACAACTAGACTCCACTAAGATTCTACGTACCAAATTTCAACTTTCTAGGACATACCATTCCTGAGTTATGCGACACACATTCGCACATACGTACATACGCACATACATATGTACATACAGACGCTACGAGAAAATTCGTTGTAATTAACTCGGGAATCGTCATTATGGATATTTAGCGTGTCTATTCTTTCTTAGGCACTTATCCACGTGAGGTCGAGTCGAAATTAAAACTCGATATTCCTTCGGGGGTGAGTAAATTGGAAATAACGGTCGATTTTTGAGAGAAATTTTTTTTTCGAATACAATACTTCCTTTTTTGTAAAAGGAACTAAAAATACATAGGAAATAAATCTAAGCAACTGCAACTCATAAGACTTTTTATTAATCACTGATGTAGGTAGTCATTTTTTTTTTCTGCTTTCAACATATTTTCAGTAAAATAATTTTTTTTTAATTTTGCAGATTTTATACACTATTTTATTTATTTATTTTTCCAAACTTTTTTTTAATGAGCGAAACTCATAGGCTATAAATATTGTGCTTCGTTTTTATACATTTTGATAACTAAACATTTATCCTGTTTTGCATTCTCACATATTTTGTGACAGCTAAAATCAGCTTATTTTGACGTTTAAAATAATATTGTTTTAGCTAACAGTTAAAAATTTTATACATTAAAAAATCATATAATGCTTTTGCTCTTTGCTGGTAAACGCATAATTCCACCACCCATCGTAGAACTTCTTATTCTTCGATGACATTGTAAACACATAAACCATCATCAGGAAGCAAATGGCCCTCTTCGGTAATATCCGCGGTTCCGGATAAAAACTCTGCGTGCTTATAGATACCGTATATCGGAGTTACTTGTTCATATTTGCTGGAATTTATGTCATGCCTTGCCCGTTAACCTTGCGCTGAAGAGTTTATTGGCGTAACGATCGCAGACGCCATTTTTGTGGTGACGGAAGGCTTCCCGTGACTCTTGTGTCACATCTCTTGAACAAAATGGATGATCTCGTAGCGCATATTTCGAGAGATGGCCAAAAAAATGCCTGTCGTTAAACAGGAAAGTCGATTTTTCTTCATCTTCTCCTCAGAGCACGATTTTTATTCATTTTTTTCTTTCTTTTTCGTCGCCCAGGGTTACTCAGTGAGGGATGACTTCGATCTCTTAAGCGCCGCGGCCATCCTGTCAAACGCACCGCGATAACGGCTTTATATATGTGTATGTGAAGGCGAAAGAAAGAAGAGATACGGTGTTTAACGAAGGTGTTTTATTGCTCATCGTTACAATGAAATTTAGCCGCTGTCAAGTAAGAAACCAGCTGTAAGCTGAGTAAATTGAAAGAACTAATTGTTACAGTTCTCGGAGATAATGTATGGATATGGCGAAGGAGATACTCTAAATGGGAAATATATATGAGCGAATGAAAAATTATCAGGTGTTATCAGAAGTCATGCCGTGATGCGAGCGAAACGCAGGAAGTATTTTGCATTTACGAGTATTAATTAATTTATTTCAGATCAATTTATATTTTTTTCAAACAAGATTTTTACATAAATTCGTCTTATGTGTAATATAAAAGAGTATACATTACAGACAAATCAATATTTTTTGTCATGTCCATTCGAAACTCCTCTATGTAACAGTTTGGAGTAAATGCTATGACAAATGTAACTATACAATATTTAAAATTAGATTTATTATTTATGTAATAAATACGATTAAAAAAACCTTTAAGATTTTCTGAAATATTTTATGTATTTGCTTTACAAAACAAACTCTTCAAAATGAACGAAACTTTTTTTTTATTATTATTATTATTAAGGATCTTCTACATACTTATACCATTAACTTCTCTATAAGTTTTATTTGCATTTTATCCGTCTGAAAACCAGTATCTGTTTTATTTATTTATTTATTTATTTATTTTGAATTTTGAAAAACATTAACTACGTTGGCTGTAAAAACGTTATGATTAAAGCGTTTTATTAATATAAAACAAGAAAAAATAGAACGAAAGCAATTTCTTACACAATATGTTGTTTAAAAATTTTACCTTAACATAATATTTATGACCTTTGGTTTAATTTTATATAACTAAAGAAAATATATAATTGTTTAAAATAACTTGTAGAACATCTCATTATCGAAAAGTACTTTTACAGATGTTGATATCCGTGATAGAATTACAGAAATTCTGAATTCGTCATCTAACCTATTTTTTTTCGAAACTATATTTTACGATATGTAATCAAGTACGTTGTAAAAAATGAAAGACTTATAGAATCAATTTTTGATAAAATAATGATCTTGCAGTTTCGCATATGCTCCATTATTACAAATACCACTGTTCCATATAAGGGTTCATAAAAGTGCTGCATTAAAGCTATTTTTTTTTCAAGCTATTTATTAGCAGTTTTTCCGCATTAATCACTTGTACAAACTTGGCGTATATTAAATGATTTTTTTTCTTAAACTATCTACCTCAACAGTTTGACTGAAAAGTAGGTATAAATTATATAAGTAAAAATTGGTATTAAGTACTTACTCCATGATATACTTAAATCAGTGAAACGTTTAATATCAACTGCTTATCACTTTTATTGCTTTGTGGTCAATGAAAATGTAATAACCGCTGTTACTATTAAAAAGTAATAACTTGATGCAATAAATACTAATATATTATATCATTTATTGCTTTAAAAGGGTAACAGTTGTTTTTAATTATTTCACGAAAGTATGCATATTGTCATTTGAAAAAAAAATGTAACAGAACTGGAAAAAAGCAATTTGTTCAGGAGACCATTTTTGAAATTGTTGCAATTCGTAATTTATTTTTGTTTATTCATAAAAATTCCTTACTATAGAAATGCCCCTTTCAAATGATTAATACTATTACTGTCTTTCCACGGATTGTATGGAAAGACAAACATCCGTTTTACAGCCAAAAATGGACAAATCTATTATTTTTTAGCGATGCCAGCTTTTGCAGAAGCAGAGTCTCATTCAAATAAGTGGAATATCGGCATCAAATTTTTACTTTTTCCCCTCACTCAGATAGATTCGTCTTATCTGGACGTTTGAAAATTCCGTACAATCCGTGGTTGGACAGTATTTTTGTTTATTTCATGCAGTATATGTGCAAGCCTTTTAGGGTTCTTTGAAATTTTTTATCAAATTTACTCAAATTAAATTTTAATCAAAGTTCCCTCCTAACGGCAACTTTGCTATATACGACGTTCTTTATTACATATAAAAGATATATTTTAAAAATTATTATTAATTAAAAATATCATTTTCGGTATTTTTTGAGTTGTGTCAGTATTATTTTCAAACGACGGTATCACGAATAAAACACTACAAAACTCTATAACATTTTAAAAATCCAATTATTTGTATTCCTTAGGAGACATCATTGCCTTACATAATACAAAAGAAAATCCCTTATTTTTAAAACTTTAGTCTGAAATCAACTGCCTCTAAAACTCTCATTTATTTTTGTTTCAATTCGCAATTTCCAAGTTTCATTTTCTACTCTCACCCGATAGAAAAGTTCAGTAATCTCTAGCGAAGGAACAACATTACCGCTTCACTTCCCCAAAAGGAAATGACCAGCGGTAGTTAGAGCATCAAACCAAATCAACTTCCTATCTCATCTCTTAAGGTAGTGCAGCCCGCCATATATATACGCACCGTACCCCAACAAACCGGATATCTGACGCTAGAGAAGCCGAAGATTACCGCCTGGGAAGTATTTCTCCCCCGAAATTAAGGTGTGCAACAAAGCTATAAAAACATCATGGATTACTCGGAGTTTGTTTATTGTTGGCTTCTTTCGGGCTGTTCCTCGAGGAATAACCGAATTAGATGTGATGTAATGTAGATGCATGTGAGGATTACGGGGAAATAGTCATCGGAATAGATGCGTATTTAGTGAGTGTTTCTGTATTAATGAAATAAGGTGAATACGAACTGTGGCAAGGAGTAACGTGGTTAAAATACCTAACGAGCTTTGGAAGGAAAAACACTAACTAGCAAAGGGGACTATATGTCACTATGTCATTATTTCCCCTATATGCAAAGGGGAAACGTGGGTAAAATGAGCAAAGATGCTAAGAAACTATGCACGCCAAAAATCCTCATAAACATATATTATTTTACGTAATCAAATTTATAAGGTCGAAAATAAAATGAAAAATTATAACTTGAAAACAAGATAAGTTAAAAGGATGACGTTTGCTCTCCGTACAAGAATAAACAGGGTGTTCCGTTTTAACTTGCAACCCATCTATTTTCGCATGCTTTAGTCCTAGATAAATCCAATTGAAAAAATGTTCAAACCCAGATGCGGAGTTAAGATATTGAAAGTTTGAAATGAAGAAATAATTTATTTAAAAAATACAAAATCTAACTTTTTATACGGGCCTTAGGTCCCCTAACTTGTATTTAGGGGAATAATATCCATTGAAAAATATTACTAGCACATAAAACTTGACTCATGTGCGACCAAGTATTTGTCCCCCGAAATTAAGGTGTGCAACAAAGCTATAAAAACATCATGGATTACTCGGAGTTTGTTTATTGTTGGCTTCTTTCGGGCTGTTCCTCGAGGAATAACCGAATTAGATGTGATGTAATATAGATGCATGTGAGGATTACGGGGAAATAGTCATCGGAATAGATGCGTATTTAGTGAGTGTTTCTGTATTAATGAAATAAGGTGAATACGAACTGTGGCAAGGAGTAACGTGGTTAAAATACCTAACGAGCTTTGGAAGGAAAAACATGTCACTAACTAGCAAAGGAGAAATGTGGGTAAAATGAGCAGAGATGCTAAGAAATTATGCATGCCAAAATTCTTTATAAATATATATTATTATACGCAAACAAATAAATTTATAAGGTCGAAAATAAAATAAAAAATAACTCGAAAAAAAGATAAATTAAGTGGATGTCCGTACTAGAATATATAGGGTGTTGTGTTTTAACCTACGATACCTCTATTTTTGCAACCTTTAGGCTTTGATAAATACTTCCAATTATAAAATTTTTTTCAAGATATTGAAAGTTTGAAGTGAAAAAATCATTTGTTAAAAAAAATACAAAATCTGACTTTTTATACAAGCCCTAAGTCCCCTAAATTATGTTTAGGGAAATAATATCCATTGAAAAATATTACTAGCACATAAAACTTGACTCATGTGCGACCAAAACTCAAGTAGGTATTCTAGTTCAAAGTTTTCGGGACCATAAAGAAGATGAGATTGGAACTTATAGCCCTTTCAAAGGAATGACAGGGTGTTGCTGTAACAAAAAAAAGTATTTTTTCTTCCACTGCTATTCAAAAATAAATGCAAATGTTATGCCATGATGCGTTTATGTTATGCCAACTGCAAATCTCAAACAATTTGAAAAACCACACTCAATGCATAAATATTATTTTAAAGATTTGTTAACCACTGTATATTTTCCTAAAATTCGTTATTAATTCGTTTATATTTTTCATTGGTATTCAAAAATTTATGCAAGTGTTTTTCCGTGATACGCAAAAACGCACTGCGAAACCTCGAACAATTTGAAAAACTTTACTTGATGGACACATATAATTTTAAACACTTGTTAACCGCTATATTTTCCCCCAAAAAGTCTTATTGACGGCGAGTGTAAAGTAGTGTAAGTCACAAAGCGCTTCATTTCCTATGCCGGTGAATATTGGTCGTACTAATGTCAAACTTTTTGCGTTAGAAAATTGTTTCAATGGGGATAATTTCCGTAAGTATAAGTTAGGGGACATAGGAACCTTATAAAAATTTAAATTTTGTATTTTTTGACTCATTTTAGCCTCAAATGTTTTAACTCTGCACCTGATTTTGAACATTTTCGCATTTGGAAGTATGTATCTAAGACTAACGGTTGCGTAAATGCAGGTTTTGCAGGTAAAATCTGAACTCCAGGTATACGGTCGATCTTTTTCCATTAAAGAAAAAAAAGGCTTTTTTAGATTTTGATTTTTCAAAATGCAGATCAACTCACAAGATTTTAATGCATTTTTAATCAATCCTGAAGATTCAAACGTGATGATTATATTTTTCAATGCTGAAACCGTGTAGGTTCTTTACCACCTCATATCCCACACATGCTCGATATGTTACACATACACTTTCTTCTTCAAGCCTGGTTCAAATAGAAGGGGTGCTGCTGTTCGCATACCTATTACTGGTGAGCGTATTTTTATAGGCTTAATACCAAAAATTGTCCAAATCACTTCATAATTATTATTTTCTTTTCTTCTCTGTTTTTTTTCTTTGCTAAGGAGAAGAAACAAACAACTGTGTTTCTTTTTGTTTAGAATCACCGCCTTTTTTCTCTTTAAGATTTCTCTGTATAATCAATTATTATTGTTATTTTCCTTGATTATCAGGTTAAAAATAGTGTGTTGATATTTTTTGGTATCTTTCTACCAACCAGTTCTGCATCTGATATTAATCGTATGAAGAGTAAAATATGTATTTTCTGATCTAATGTATTGGGTGCGTAATCCAAGTTCAGATTTTTTTTTTCTTTTGAATCAAGTACTAATCCTGCTTTTCCTTTAAATGGCAACATAAGTTCGTATTTACAGTGATGCATAAATATTTTTCTTTCGCATGAAAAAAAACAAAGAAAATATACAAAGTATCCTCTAACAATACTCTAATTCAAAACAATGTACTTTAAAGACCTTCTGATAACTTAAGTACGTGGCAATTTTAATTAACGCAAATACCAAGCTATTTAACATCTAATATCATTTAGAAAATTTACATATTTCAGCTCTCTTTTGTACAAGAATGTATCATTGATCAAGTCTGATAAAATGCTTTTAAGTTTTGAAAAATGCTTACCATAAGTTTAAAGGCGAGACCGACAAAGCAAACATTTTCATTATTCTCAAGTCTTTGTTCCCTCTCAAAGCGGTAATTATTCAACTTTCATAACAATATCACAAGCTCCCTGCAGATAGAGTGATTCCTGGATAGATAGATAGATAGACATAAGTTAATTCATATCGCAGTGCATACCGCTGTTCTTAGTACTTCTTTCCTAATTTAGTGTCTCGCTTGAGGGCTGTGGTTGTGACGCATATTATAAATCGTGGACATTTCTCATTATCGAATCTTTCAAGTGCAGGGAGAAAGTGTTGGGGATAAAATTTTCTCCGCCATGATAAGTTAGATGTCATATTTAAGTGACATTTTTACTGGGACCAAATGTTGATAGTTCGACTTCAGTTTTAAGGGTGTACGACTGAGGTGTGAAATATGAGTCTCGAATTAACCCTTGGTCCTGGATCGCATTTCTCATTGCTTGGAATTCAATTTTATTGCCAACGCGATCGAGTTTTTGATATCAAGATGAGTAGTGGTTCTGTTGGGAATCGTGACGAATGATACTTCTTTCCAGATATTGCTGATTAATGTGGAATATAAATTTTATTGGTTTTAATCTTTGGAAATTTATTTTGGCATTTCAATCTACATGATTGCGAATTTCAGAAAACCGTTTTATTCGTGTGTTACTTTAGTTGAGTTTTGAATTATTAGAAGAGAAATATATGTAAACTATGTTTTGAATAAAGGGTTTAGTATCAAAACCATGTCAATTTTTTACTTCCTTTTTCAAAAAAGGAAGTATTGTATTCGCGGAAAAAAATTCGCTCCAAAATCAACCTTAATTTCCATTTTACTAACCCCCGATTTTTTTTTTCCGACTCGACCATGCGTGGTTAAATGCTTAAGAAAGTATAGACACGCGAAATATCCATTTTGACGATTCTCGAGTTTATTACAACGAATTTTCCCGTGAAGTCTGTATGTACATATGTATGCATGCGCGTATATGCATATATGTACGTATGTATGTCGCATTACTAAAGAACGGTAAGTCTTAGAAAGTTGAAATTTGGTAAGTAGGCTCCTAGTGGGGTCTAGTTGTGCACCTCCCCTTTTGGTTGCATTCGGGTGTTTTTAAAGGTGTCTTTTGCCTCTTTTTGGGGGGAAACCATTGTTAATTTCGATGTAAATTCTAGTGGTGTTACAATTTGGCGGACACTTGGCGATATATTGAAAGTCTTTTGGTCGCCAAGTTTTGTCACCAACCTGGCGACAAATTTGGCGATTTTTTTTTTAAAATCTGGTTTTAATATGGCCACTGCTGGTGATATTAGAGTAAACTATTGAATCACATTAAAATTGCCAGTTAAGGGAAAATAACATTAAATTGGAGTAAAAGGAAGTCATGTAATGTACACATCAGCTCGTTTTTTTTTTTTAAATTTTTTTTCAAATCAGGAGAGACAGAAAAATGATTCGCTCTAAACCCTCATTAATTCGAGCTCGAATAAAGTGGATTTCACCGAAACTGCGTAACCATTTAGGTTTACATAGGGGAATGTTGGGCAAAGTGAAATAGTTTAGATAAGTTATTCTATTTTTATTTTTAAATGAACAAGTTGGAAGTTTGTTCTGAAAATTACGGTGTTGAAATAAATAACAATATATTTTTTGAAATAAAACTTCCATTGAAACATTATTTTTTGTTTTTGACAGTAAGTTTGTACCTTAAAAAAAAAGAAAAATTTTCATTTTTTTTTTTTGGAGTGAAAATGTTTTTTCAATAAAAAAAATTCCATTCGATTATTAAAGATATTTTTAATCAAATAAATGAGTGAATAAAAAATGAAAAGAAAATGAAATAATAAACGAATAAATAAACATATAATTCAGGTAATAAATGAGAAAAATATGACTACGGAAATGATTTGATGAACGGCTGAATAGGTAGAGGAGGGTGGGGCACAGTGAGGCGAAAGATTCAGAGATACAAAAGTATATTTTTGATTTTTTAATTATAATAGTAAATGATGCTAGGTACCTCTGAATTTGCATCAATTGTCCGGGTGGATTCAGGAATATGGAGTTGTTGCTTGTGTTTGCAATCAAAAATTGTTTTTTTTTTATTAATTTAAGGCATGCAACCGTTTTTTGTACACTATCGCATGCATCGATTAGAAAAAATTTCTTTAACATTTAAAATTAGCCATTTGACCACTTTCATTGTTCAACCTTTGTAGCTAATTATCATACAAAACACTTAGGTTTTAAACAAACACCTTAAAATGTTGAATTATAAGACAAAACCCATCTTGAATTCGAAATGGATGTTTTTTAAAACTTATTTTGCGATTTAAGTGTTTTCAACTTGTTGTTCATTTACTTTACCGGTATTTGTACCTCATCAAAAAGGCGAATTAAACCATGTAAGACGAAAAAAGGGACATTTTCTGACGATTCCATGAGAAATTCATTCGTAAATAACCTTTCGATTCCAAGTGGCTTTTCAAATAATGTAGATCCTAATTTGATGATATTTTTTTTTTAGATGGACAAAAAGTCATCTTTCTACAGTGTAGCAGTGAGGGTTTTCTTAGGTTCTAAGAGTTTCAGAGTATATCCATGTGAAAATGAATCAAGGTTTTTTTTTTTCTCGTTATTTTTTACTTATCTTTCGCAATAAAGATAAATCAGGTGGTATAATGTCAAAAAAGAGTGGTACGTGAGGCATCCAACAAAGTTCAACAGTCTTTTCCAGTGTTCATCTTGAGCAATGTTGTACCGCATAATCATATGAGTCACCATTTCTCAGCTGCAATCGCAGAAATATTCTCCCCCGACAATGCACTGTCAGGTTTCCCCCTTACTGCTATTGCTAAATCACTTTCTAAGTAACAAAACCTTGAAAACTCGTCAATTTATTAGTATACAGTTTCCAGTGATGAGCTCTAATTCAGACTGGTCTTTATCATTTCAAGCTTGGACCGCAGGATAATTGACAAAAGGCAAATAATAAAATTTATATTGGTAACAAGGTTAAAAAAAATATATTTTTTTAAAGTTAAAATGTATATGTTAAAAAAATACCATGTTACAATATGATCCCTCCAAAAACACGTAAATTTTTAAAATCATTATTATTTTTATTTTTTTTGACTATAGTTAAAAATGTTTCCTTCACTATCAGTAAATAATTCGTTCCTGATAGCGATCATGTGCTAATTTTTTAAGTATGCAATTTATCCCTTTTCCATCCGGTTCCTTTCTCCATCCATCATTTCTTTCCAGTTACAACTAAACAAGTACGTGGAGCGGTAAAAGTTATACGTCTCTAGTCATATTTCAAACTCAGAATTAAGCATGCTTTTCCAAAGTAGGCCTCAATTTTTTTCGATAAAGAACAATAAATGATGCTAGTACTACGACTTACTTATTTAAGACTAGATGTATGGGGGAGCTTTTTTGGAGTTTTTTCGTGAAAAATCGATCAGGAAAAAGATGGATGTAATTGGATTTCTACCGCTATTCTGGCAAGACCTAATTTTTCTTCCTGCGCTCAAATGAAATTTAGAAAATTATTAAATTTAGTGTTTCAAGCTTTTAAGGCGTTGTATCACATTAACTATTCAAAGGGTGGTAAAATAAAATAAAAATATAATGCTCTTCCCATAAAGATTTTTTTTTTCAAAATTCATGCTTTTACTTCCTATTTAAATGAATATTTAGGGGGGGGGGAATAACTTATATAACTGTTAGCGATATTTTAATATAGCAATTGTCAATCAAAGGTGTTCCTACACGTGATGTTAAAAAAAAGTAATAATAAATAAAAAAACCCTAACAATGGGGTCGTTTCCAAAATTTCAAAAGTATTTTTTTCTGAAAGAGCATGCTTAAAAACATAAGATCTGACCATTTTTTAAATTTTTTGTTTAAGTTTAATATTTTAAAAAAATACTTAAATCGGTTAGATTTTATTGTTTACATTTCTTGGCGATGACATCACAAATGATGAAATGCCATTCTGTTTTGCCACTCACAGAGCTGAATATTTAATTCGCATCTTTACTCACGTGTATGGGCAACGATATGGTTGATAGCAAGCGTAGAGTGCAATTTAAGTTCGCTGCTTGATTATCATAACGTGGAAACGTAGTAGAAAGATGCGCCAAAAAGCATCATTTGTGACGTCATAATGACCACACTTTGTTTGAAAAATCGGACATTTCAAAAAATTAATGAAAAAAAAAAAAAAACTGCTGGGAAAATAAAAGTATTTTGTGGGCACATGTTTTTTTTTTTTTTTGCTCATTCTATGCATTTCAATGACTAAAAGTAGTACTTTTGACTAAAGGAAACCTCCACACAGCCTTTTATTTTTTTTTAGAAAAATAATCTGAAAATACATTGGCGTTAGATTAGATGTTGCATTTAAGAGTAACAACTTTTTAGCCTTTCCGGAAAAAAAGCTAACCGCTTGTCCCGCTCGTGACGGTTCAAGTATTTCATTAAAAAATAATAATTTTAAAGGGAAGTGACGAAATCTTTTGATTAAGGAATCACACACCTCGTCACATCAAAGCAACAGTAATATATCTTAGTGTTATTTCTGGGATTAGATATCTTACTGTTGGTTAGAGCCCAATAGACTACTTTTTACTCTATCTTAGGGAGCTCTAATGTAAATTAATTATCCCCCTCACATCAGCTGATTGGAAAAAAATAAATAAAGTCTTTTTTATTCTTATTTTTGCAGCATTTTTATGCATAAATGAAAGCGAAACTTTCATAAAAACTTCAAATTTAAAGAAGTACATTCTAGATATAGGGACAATTTTGTATTGAAAACACTAAGTCATTTTGGGACCAAATAAAAAATTCGAGATAAAGAACTATTCGAGTTATCGAGAGTCAATTGTATTAACTAATCCCGACGCGTGTATAATAGGCGCTTTCTTAAACGCGGAATACACGATATATTTACTTAACGAGATTTTTTAGATCCTTTTTATGTAAATTTTATAGAACTAGCAATAGCAATAAAGATTTATTAAAATGCTTTTAGAACTAAATATTTTTTAAAAAGTATATAAAAAAATTTAAATTAAAAAAATATTAAAAAAATAACCATAAACATTCATATACCAAAAACAGCATTTTTTTAATTAAAAAATATGATATATTTATAACTATATTTGTTTAGATATACAGAGGTTACAAACATTATATGTTGTATGTATAAAGATTTAAACTGTTTATTATTTTTAATATTCCTTTAAATTTATTTTTTTCAATCCAATAGGATCAAAAAGAAAATCTACGATGGGCTCATTGGAGAAATTGTAATGTTACATATCTAGATCTAATTATGGGTTAAAGTTATATAGCTAAGATAAATTACCTTTATTCAAAATGAACAAGTTTGAAATATCTTTTAAAAAGTATTAATGTAATAAAGAAGTATTTTGCATTAAACCGTGTGAATGAAAATGTATTTTTCCTTTTTAGCTGCAATTTTGTACTTTTAAAAAAAGTGAAAAAGGAATTTAAAAAAAAAATGAGGAATGGATGATTAAATAATAAAACATTTATTATACAAATGAATTAATTTATTAATTAATATTTGACAAGAAACAATTGCATGGATAAAATACTGAATGATAAACGAGTAAACGAAATGATCTAAGGTAAAATAAGCAGTAGTTGAATTATTTATTTAATAATTAGTTGAATATTTATTTTTATGTCTCTAAACATAACTTTGAGTTAGCTCACCTCAGGGGAAGCTTTAAATAAGTGATAACTGCACCAACTAGTCCCCTATTATAATACGACAATAACTAGACTAACAAAATATTTGTGAAAATTGTATGTGTTTTAAAATAATAAAAGACAATAGAGTCAGTAACTGACGCCGAACAATAAAAGAATATCTTGTAGTTGATTTATTTTTGATAGTTGACATATGCTTTGAAATAAGAAAACATTAAATGCTTCATAAATGAATTTGTATCTACTAGCTATGAATATAGGAATCGCAGTGCCGGATTTAGGGTGGAACAAGTTCTGTGAGGTAGATAATTCACCTACTTAATGTGGGGTTTCTTTCGCTGAACCTCGATACAAAACTAAGAGGAGAAGGGCGGCAGTTTTAAGATATTGCACGGGTTTAGAAAAATCGATGGTCCAGCATTTCAGAAACATCCAAAACGATTATAAAAATACAAAGGTTAAAATACTAACGTCATAGGTTATAAGTTACGCAAAGACTACGAAAATTCAACAACATAAAAATTCGGGATCGGTAACGGATTAAATTGTATCTGAAACAACTGAGTACTTTCTCAAAACTCATTGATGTGGTAGAATATATGTTCCTAGTCGTAATCTCGTAATTCTCGAACTTCACTTTTTTGGACATTTAAAGACTCCTAGGCTTTCATTTGCTGAAACAATAACTGCCGTTTCTGAAACTTCAGTTGAGGATTTATAATTTGTGTTGGTAACCTGGCCGTCACAAATGCCTTTTACGGCCCTCTCTATATTGTTAACCCTTCGTCTCTACATGTATTTCCCCCCTTAATTTAAAACCTCAGGCTCCCTTCAGGTTTTGGCATGGGGCAAAAGATGTCCCTCCCCCTCCCTCTGTGCACGCCCCTGCTTGGAGTAAACTAATTTCATGGGCTGCGTGATAGCTGCACATACTTGTACAATATTATAATACGACAAGAATTAGTCTAAAAACATTAATTTGAAATTGTAAAAAAATTTCTTTGCAGGAAATGTTTATATAATGTTACTCTTCTCTCGACTAGTTTTCCAATGCTGTTCCAATGTATTTTTCGTTCTCTGCTCGAATCTGTTTACCCGGCTTTTCTGATGAGGCGAATTTTCCCGCGTTTGAGTCAGAACTGTCTTTTTAACGAAACACCCATTTTGCAGTCTTTTTCTTACGCCGTTAAGCGTTTTTTGGGTCATAAGTTTACTTACTTGGCATTTAAAAAAGGGTTCATTGTAACCCCGAAACAAGTGTTTGCAGTAATTTGCAATTTGTGCAATTTAAAGGGGTCCGGGACACAAAAATCGTAAAGATTTGCATTTTAAAAATTATATTAAAAAGATTCGTTTTTTTTTCTACTTACAAAGACATTTGAATTTTTCTATTTTAATTAGAACGAATGATGTAATAATTTTTGTAGTTTGCATTTAGCTAATATTATATTTAACTTTAAAACTTTAAACGCGTTTTTCTCCATGATGCAAATTTTCCCAATTATTTTAATTCAAACTCTTATAAGTCAAGAACTGATGAAGATAAAATAATGAACTTGGGACACATATTTTTCAAAGAGATGTGGACCTAATTTTAAAAAAATGAAAATTGACCAAGTATATTTTTAGTTTTAGTGATTAAAAGTAAGCCAATTAAAAAAAAAAAAATAAATTTATGTCATGATTTTTCTTATTAAATATATGGTGAATCAGTGCAAAAATGTTTAAAACTCAATTTTTTTTTTTTCAAAATGTTTACCAGACCCACTTAACATTGTTATTTTTCTTCTACTTTTCAAGCGCAAAAGTATTTATTCAACTGTAACTCCATTAGTTAAAGTTTATCTTTCTAAGCGACCACGTTACCGCATCCCATCCGGTCTGCACTTAAAGCGAGCACCATTCATGGAGTGATTCGCTGAAGTTCTGGGGGATGCATGAATAATAAATTTAGGTACACATTTAAAATTTTCGTTCCAACGTAGTATTGTATACTTTCATAAATCTGAAGCTTTTTCTTTTTACAGATTTGGGAAGAAAGTTTTTAAAAATAAAAGTAAGTAATTTTATCAATTTAATTGTTTTAGCCAAACTTAAAAAATAAGGACACTAGAAGAAAAATATTACATATTCCAAATAATGTCTGCTTAGAAGTTTGGTATACCATTCAACAACTTTACGCGCAAAATCAGAATTCCGATCACATTAGTCTAACCATCCACGTTTTACTTATATTTACTTAGAAAACTATGGCCCTTGTAAAAGTATTACTGCTGTGTAACAGCTACCATAAATTGATGTTGTTTTCAAAATAACTTCAAGCTGTCCTGTCTTATGGCATCGCACATCGCAGAGCACGAAAACGAAATGCTTCAAGAGTTCGATATTAAACGAAACCGGGCAAAGATTTAATCTTAGATGGGTTTTAACTATGATTTATTTGGAGACTTTGATGCTTTCTGCTCTGTTGATCGCCCAATAGACGAAGCGTTATAATCGAATTATATCGCCGGCTTTCGGCCTAACTGTTCCGTTATTAAACATGTCTGGAAAAGCTCCGGCTCGCTTTAAAGGCTGAGTTGTTGTTACTCTCCAGCACTTTGGTTAATTGTCTTGTTAGTCCGATGCTGTTCCGAAGTATTATGGATGATTTGAAGAAATACTAAAGTAACTTTATCGCCATGTAAGTATTGGGAAAATATTTATAAGTGCTTCTGATACACTCTTTATTCCCTTTTGTTTTTTTCGCTTGCTGCGTTTTTGTAAGTCATTTTGTTATTAGTGATTGCTCTAGATCAAAACAACAAAAATCATAAGGTAAAATAATAAATTCAAGCTGCTTAACATTAAAGTAAGAAATAACAACGTCAGAAAAGCACAAATTCACAGATTACTGCAGAACTGCAGAATTCGCAGTTTACTGTTTCGGCGTTACAAGGAACGCCTTTTTCAATGCAAAAAGTAATGAGCTTATGGATGAAAAGACACTTAACATTAAAGTAAGAAATAACAACGTCAAAAAAGAACAAATTTGCAGATTACTGCAGAACTGCAGAATTCGCAGATTACTGTTTCGGCGTTAAAGGGAACGCCTTTTTCAATGCAAAAAGTAATAAGCTTAGGGATGAAAAGCCATCCGACAAAAGCCAAGAGCAGATAAGCAAACAGATTAAAAGACAAAAATAACAGATAAGCCAAACACCAATGAGAAAATTATAAACCGATAAAAAACCAATAGAAATGCAAAAAAAGGCCAACAGCGGCTTTTGTCGGATGTCTTTTTATCCATTAGCTAATTACTTTTGCATTGAAAAAGGCGTTCCCTGTAACGCCGAAACACGTGTCTGCGGTACTCTGCAAGTTTGTGCTTTTCTGACGTTGTTATTTTTTACTTTACTTTTCTGCACAAAGGTATTTATTTATCCTGCTTAACATTGTTTGAATCATTAATATTTTGCAAGTATAGGGAAAGTAATCTGCTTCTGTGAGAGAAACACAGTTCAGAGAAATGGAGTTTAAATTTTAATGCTAAATAAACTTCAATACGCAGATTCTGTTTTGGAATAATTTTAAATTAATAAATACCCTATTGAAGAATTAGTTGATTTGGGAGAATAGTATCACACAATCGTGATGCAGTTTCTTTCTTTTAAATAAGGACAGAGGCACGAAATCATTTCGAGGAAGTATTACTACATATTTTTAAATGATTCCTACTATTTTTAAATTATTTTTAACCGACGGAAAAACAGAGGAGGTTCTTAAATCGACCCATATATGATCACGTTTAACTTTTTACATAAGAGTCCGATTTTGATAACTCTTCTTTTATTGGAATGGGTATACCCCGAAGTTGATCCCATATAAATTTGGAAAAAAAAATCCTACCCTAAGGGTGGGAAAAGTGGATTGATTTGTTGTCCAATGACAGATTTTTTGATGCTCAATTGGGTATTACAAAAAAAAAACCTTACAATGAAGCTTCAGACCTGTCTGTATCTTCTGTATACTTCTGTGGGTAGGTAAAAGGCAGTATTTGCAAAAATGAGTTTTCGAGATATATTAAGACATGTGTGTTGGATTCAATACTAAGAGTAGGAAAATGTTTTTTTTTTCCAGCGAAAAGCAAATAAGCAAGCTTGTACAACAAAGCTAACGTACAATAGGGTGGATCGAAAAAAATGAAATTTCGAATCTTAATTTGGAATACCCACCAAAAGCTGTGCATATGTAAGAACAGTACACATGTAAAATATTATCAAGTTTGAATAGTCTCCTTGAGGGTCCTACCGAGGCTTGAATTTCTCCAAAAATAGGAAAAAAGGTCAATTTTCCAAATTTTTTATGAAAATAATAAGGTTTAAAATTTTTGTTCTAATACCATTAAAATGTTTCCTTTTAACACGCGTTTCATGTATCTTCAAAATTATTGACATCCTTAGCAGTATTAGGTTCGCACACAAGTTCGAAAAAATTCCTGAAATTTCCAAAAACTGACTTTTTTCAAGCCTCTTTGCACATTGCAATATTTTTTCTTTTATTTATTTATTTATTTATTTTTGCAATGACTGTGCAGAATGCCGTTTTAAATGGAAATGAAATTATACTTTATTATATTAACAGCCCAGCACTTACGACAAGGAGCGTAATTGCTTCAAACTGGACCAGTGGTAAATTGTCGCACCTGTCTAGCAATTTACCTATTGGTATTGCGAAAATTCACATGGACCAGCAGTTTCACCATCAAGTAAGGTGAACAGGTGACGCAAAGGCTGCTCGTATGCAGTTCGCAGATTAACCATGGGACGGGATGTCCAATTTTATTCTCTATGGCCGCAATTGCGCCGTTCTTTTTTCTGATATTCGTGGCCGTCCCATCACAGCCAAAAGCTAAAATATCCTTAAGGCTTAAACAAATTTTCAGTTCAAAAATCACATTGCTGTCGTGACATGTTTTCCCAACCCAGAAGTTGGCGTCACATGACCTTAATAAAGAGAATTGGGTTTTTCTACCATGGATTCCTCGCTTATAGTTCTTCTATGGTATCTGTCTCCAACCATTTCTTTTTGTCATAGTTTTCTCTTTTCGGCTATCGAAAAATGTACTTTTCAAACCCTTTCACTTCTAGTTTGCAGGTTTTGAAGAGAAACACGTACTTCGTCTGTGACACCTGTGACACTTATGTCGCTGTCTTTGAATTTTATTCTTATCAACGACTTTAGAGCGATAATTATTTGACACAGTACCAAAATCCTGTAATTTTTCTGAAGCAATTGCTGCAGCACATCGCACATCTGTCAGAAATGCCGTACTGGTAGCAATCTTGATAGCGTTGGGCAGAGAAAGCCTCATTTGTTTCACTTTTGAAGTGACATCAACACCAAAAAAAGTTGATGGCTCTGTTGGCGGGAGTATAGCCGTTGCAAATTTTTCTTCTTCTGGAATTGAAACAAAACTTTGCTGCTCCTCATCAGTGTTATTACAACATCTCGTTACGTAAGTGGAAATCTGAAAAAAATATTGATCCTCTCATTCAACGAAATGCGTATTTTTGCCACCCGGAAAATATTCTCTTAATAGTGATCACTAATGAACGAAGTACGTCAGAGAACTGGCTTTGCGAAAATTTTGAAGGGCAGATAGTGGTAGAATAATGTGTGCAAATGAAATACAAAGTGAAGTGGCTTCTGTTCATGAAGAAATAAGAGAATTCTATAATTCAACTATTAACTTTAATTCATCAGACTACTCTGATGTTATCAACCGGCAAGAATGTGCAATAACTGCCACCCCTTCTCTTATTTTAGCTGGCATATCTAATGAAAGTCTTCAACAAAAGATTGAAAACACCAACGCCAATTTTGCGTTCGTTTAGTTCCCCTTTCACACTCAGGTGGTGGGAAGCTGTGCCAATATGATAGCAGAAGCTTCTTTGTTTGTGATTAGTCAATCGGCAAGAGATGGCTTCATAAGAGCAAAAATCAAATCTCAAAGTATCATGTCATCGTTTGAATCAAAAAATGATTTCAAAGAGGTTTCATTAATGGATAACACTGACTATTTTCTGTGGCTTTAATGATACTTTTCAATTCACTCATTTTGTGAAATATTGATGCTTATATGTCAGAGCGACTGTGTGTGAGTAAATATACATTCTTTGTAACCAATGCACTTCTCTCTATGTTTTTTTAAATAATACAACTAAATCATTTTGATAGTTAACTTCTAATGTAAAATGAATAATAAATTTATACTTAATACATGTGACTCGGCAGAAAAGGTAGAATGGAACTCGAAATGCAGCCATCTGTTTTTAGTGGATGCTGGACTGGTAATGTAGTAAAGCTTAACTTCACTTCCGTTTAAAACTGCATTCTGTCTGTGTAAAAAAGAAAACTGAACTTAAAAAGTAGAAATATTGCAATGTGCAAAAAAGCTTAAAAAAAGTCAGTTTTTGGTTAATTTCGCGAAACTTGACGGCTTATGTGTGAACTTAATGGTGCAAAGACTAAATAATTGTGAAGATACATGAAAAGAGTGTTCAAAGGAAGTACTTTAACAGTATTATAACAAAAATTTTAAACACTAGTGTATTCATAAAAATTTTGGAAAATTGACCTTTTTTTTCTATTTTTGGAGAAGTTCAAACCTTGGTAGGACCCTCAAAGAGTTGTTCAAACTTGATAATATTTTACATGTGTGTTGTACTTACACGTGCACAGCTTTTGGCAGGTATTCCAAATGAATATTCAAAATTTCGTTTTTTTTTCGATCCACCCTAACAATAGGTGACAAAATGAAAAAAAAAATAATAATAACAAAATGAAATAAAATAAAATAAATAAATAAAAATAAATGGAGTGACTGCCTTTTAACTGCCCACGGCAGTGTAGACCTCTCAATCTCTGATATTTGTGATTAGGATTAGTTTTAAGTGCCAGTCGTTTAATTTTTTTTATATTCTGGATTTGTTCTAAAAATAGGGTGAAGTTTAGTGATGGTGACATACTATTTTTGAAATACATTTACAGTAAAAGAATGAAACAAAAAGTTTTAAATAAAAAAAAAATAGAACCGACTTCAAAAACTGCAGCTGGAAATTACTCTAAAAAATAAAATAAAATCATTTTTTGAACAACATATATACTACTTTTTGAACATAATTTTTGTTGTCGGCGCAAAAACAGTAGATAAAATCATATTTAAACATAATTCTATTACAAATGTAAGTTTTAATAGCCCCAGGTTCTACAATAAAATTCACATTCAACATTTTTAACAACATATTTGTGCATCGATATAATTGTTTAGTTTAAATTTTGACTGATTTTCATGAAAACTGTAAATAAAAAATAGTTACACATCATTTTCCCTATCATTTTTGAACCGACTACATAAATTATAATCAAAAAGTAGTATAGATGTTGTTCAAAGAATGAAATCATTTCTACTTTTAAGAGCAATTTCGAGTTGTATTTTTTGAAGTCGGTTCTATGTTTTTGCTTAAAAATTTTAATGATCATATTTTGTAATTGATACGTTCTTTAATAGACCTTTTCATGATTATTTTATAATTTAAATACACTTATTGAACATACATTTTGTTTTCACACGGTAAACTCTACTATAAAAGTATTCTAGGAGGGCTTAAATCTTAAACACCAGAAATATGCATTTCTATCATTTATGCTTCTATTTTGGGCTCGCATTTTAGGTCTACAGGTTTAACTTTCTTCCTTTTTATCTATTTTTTCCTACGTAAAATAACATGCTTTCGTAGGTAATTGGATATATATTATGACTAGCGGCGTTAAATAAATAACCTGTCCTATATTTAGGAACCTTGAATACATAAAAATATATATAAGTCCTCGTATGCTTCTAAATGTATTTACAAAGCTTCAAACTAAAGTTTAAAAAAATATATTAATTTTCTTTTTTTTTTAAATTCATTTGCCACAGTAATTTTTTTTAAATCGATTTTTAATGTCATTTATCATCATATCAAACCACGTATGTGTAAATTCATGCATATGTTCTTTTACAAAAATCCTAACTTACAACTCCACTAACTTTGCGCCCGAGGTACTTTAAAACACAGAAAATTGCCCCAAGTTAAAAAAAAAAAAAACGAAATAATTTAACTTTAAAATCGCTCAATCAACGAGTTTCTGTGTTTTAAGAAAGCATCTCCAAACTTAACTAGTTAATCCTGCTCAGCATGCGATTTAACATCCTTTTTTTTGTTGATAAAAACGACACTATTTTAAAATTTAGACCCGCAATTCGAGTGATGATTTTAAATGGTTAAAAAATTGTATACTTTTATATTCAATACTCCAAAAAATATCTTGTTCTTCATAAATGAGATTTATCTTTGACGTATTGTAATACATGAATAGTAATAAAACATATTTACTTATTTGAATTTTTTAATTTGTCATTTTCCATGTTTTTTAGTATTTAAATGCATTAAGACACGTATACTATTCGCATCCATGCTACATATACACTACGACCTAACTAAAGCAGTTATAGAAATATTGAAACTGCGTGAGATTTTCCTGTTCTTAAGTAAAGAACACTATAACTACATAATGACTAATTTGAACAGTTAAGCTCTGCACTTTTATAAATATGTTGATAGAGCAATATAAATTAAAAATTATATGTTTTATTGAAAGTTTTTAATTTATCATTTTCCATCATTTTTTAATCTGGAAATGCAATTAGACACGTACACTATTCACATCCACGCTATGGACACAAATCGACGTAGCTAAAGCAGTTCTTCTAGTAAGAAAGAGACTGCATACAATTTTCATGTCATAAACTTCATCAAACTGGAATTAAATATTTACCGATGATTTTCATTTTTAAACAACTAAGGTCTTCGTTTTCAGCTATATGTTGATAGAGCAATCGATGTAGATAAAGCAGTTCTTATAGCAAGAAAGAGACTGTATAACGTTTTCATGTCATAAACTTCATCAAACTGTAATTAAATATTTACTGATTATTTTCATTTTTAAACAACTAAGGTCTTCGTTTTCAGCTATATGTTGATAGAGCAATCGATGTAGATAAAGCAGTTCTTATAGCAAGAAAGAGACTGTATAACGTTTTCATGTCATAAACTTCATCAAACTGTAATTAAATATTTACTGATTATTTTCATTTTTAAACAACTAAGTTCTTCGTTTTCAGCTATATGTTAATAGAGAAATCGATGTAGATAAAGCAGTTCTTATAGCAACAAAAAGACTGCACACAATTTTCATGTAATAACTTCATCAAACTGGAATTAAATATTTACTGATGATTTTCTTTTTAAACAACTAAGCTCTTCGTTTTCAGCTATATGTTAATAGAGCAATGTAGAACACGTTCAATATTAACATCAAAAATACGTATACAGCACGACATAAATAATTTATTGTATACTGCTTGAAATGTTCATGTCCGAACGTTAAGTATAGGCTGAAATCTATATATATATATATATAAATGAATGTTTGTCTGTATGTCATCCATGAACTCAAAAACTACCCGGCAGATCTGGCTGAAACTTTCACCGGTTGTTATTTTTGTTATTGGGAATGTTTATAGACCAGTTCGAAAAAAATCCGATGGATAGTTAATTTTTTATTCCAATTTAAGTCACAATCCATTGGATAAATACGAATAAAATTATCGGCTGCAGAAATTAATTCGCGTGAAAGATCTCATTAATAAGAAGTTAGCTGTTGCCACTTTTCTTGAGTTTGAACAAATAAATTCTTTCTTTATTGTTTTATGGCTTTTCATGCACCGGGGGGATTTAAAACTTTTTCTATTTGATATTTTTAGCGATTGATTGATCTTGCAAACTGCGTGAGTACAAAATTTGAGTATAGTTACGGCTTCACTTGATACCTGGACCGATTATTATGAAATTTGCTATATATATGTATTTTTCCACGGAGAAGGTGCATTATATGCTCATTGAAGCCACTCGCCACCTGGTGGCGCTGCAGAGTAGCAACTTCTGCCCCGTTCAACCGATTGTCATGAAAATCAGTATAATGATGTATTTTTTTTGCTGGCGTAGCAACGCGCGTCGGATACAGTTAGTTATACAATAACTAATTGTTTTCATTTTTAGATAATTACGTTCTACTATAACTATAAAAAAATACGTATATTTATTTTAAGTTTTTAATTTGTCACTTTCCATGGTTTTTAGTTTGGGAAATGTTTGAAGTTTTCATGTCCTAACGTAAAGGATACCAAAATTAAATAACTAATTATTTTCATCCTTAAACAATTAAAATCTACATTTTTAGTTATATCTAAATAGAGCAGCAGTAATAAAAATTAATATTTATGTTCAAAAAGTTTACAATATTGTTCATTTTACATGATTTTTAGTTTGAAAAATGCATTGAGACACGTGCAATATCCACATCCATGCTACGTATGCACTACGAAGTAGCTCAAGCATTTCCTATAGCAAGAGGAAGACTATGAAATTGTGAAATCCAAACCAAAAGCACACTGGAATTAAATGTTTTGTTTTCATCCTTAAACAAATAAGCTCTATATTTGCGGTTATATATTGGAGAGCAGTAGTATTAAAAAATTATATTTATTTTGTAAATATTTTTAAATTTGTCATTTTACAGAATTTTGTTTGGAAAAGCATTAAGACACGTGAGCTATTCACCATCCATGCTACTTATACACTACGACGTAGCTAAAACAATTCCTATAGCAAAATGACGACTGTATAAAATTTTCAGGTCCAAACCTAAAGCATACTGAAATTAAAAAAACTTTTTTTTTTCATCCTTAAACAATTATGCTCTACATTTTCAGTTATGTATTGGATAGCAGCAGTAATAAAAAATTATATTTATGTTATAAAAGTTCTTAAACTTTGTCATTTTACAGGATTTTAGTTTGGAAAAGCATTAAGACACGTACGCTATTTACATCCATGCTACGTATACACTACGACGTAGCTAAAGCAATTGCTATAGAAAGATGATGACTGTATAAGATTTTCAGGTCCAAACCAAAATTAAAAAAAATATTTTTACTTTTTTTAATCCTTAAACAATTAAGCTTTACTTTTTCAGATATATGTTGAATAGCAACAGTAATTAAAAAAAATATATTTATTTTGGATTTTTTTTTTTTAAATTTGCTATTTTTCAATATTTCTTAGTTCGGGAATGCATTAAGACACGTACACGCTACGGGTACACACTCGACGTAGATAGAGCAATTCCTATAGCAAGATGGAGTCTGCATGAAATTTTCATGTCCTAAAGTAAAGTATACTGAGTGCAAATCCCACAAGAATTCTCCCATGCTCGCACCGTTCCTGAGCAGACATTCCGCCAATTCCTCCAATAAACAAGGCAAATAAAGGGAAAGGGGGTTTCCGTAAATTGGATGCCTAGTTCGTGACTACAGGCTGCCTGAGGACTGTGGCCTTAATTGGGACGAAGCCGCATTTCGTCACGTTTGTTTGTTATTTTTGCTCTGCTTGTTCGCTTTCCTGTCTTATTCTGAGAAATCCGCCGAGATGCGATGCAGTGTTTCTTTCTGCATGCTTTTTATCCCCAAGGTTTTCCATGCATTATCATGTTGTTCTTCCTCGCAAGGTCTTGACTCCTCATTTCTTGTTTTCTTTCCCATCGCTGCAGGATGGGTAGGAAAACAAAAGGCAGCTGGGTTTTGGACGCATGGACAATGTTTATGTAATTGATGTTTACATGTTGTGTGTTCTTTCGTTCGTTGTTTTTGCGCAACAATGTTATGATATTTACTGAAGGAATATTCTCGATGCGACATTGATTTAGATGTTCGAAGAGGAATTGCTTCATCTAGAAAGTAAAATAAATCTGAAAGACGATTGATTATCTTCGCTCCCTAGCAAACGGTAATATTTCTTTAAATGCAGAGTTTGGTTGGGGTAAGTAGGACCCCTTTAGAAAACGTTCATTTTTCAAATTTTATCCAAAAGTTTTAAAACCAAAAAAGGAAAAAAAAAAGAACTTTTATCTTATTTTATATTGGATATCATTAAAAACAAAAATTCACCATTATTTTCTAAAATAATGCTTTAAATAGTCTTAACAATTGTGTTTTTTTTAATAGGATGGACCCACTTGCCCTACAGTAAGGGGTAAATGGGTACCCCCTCCCCATTATTTAAATTTAAATGAAGCATAGGCAATGAAGCTATCTGAAATAGGACATTGGAGTTTTATTTGATAAAGTATGTAAATTCGTAGCATGATTTTTTTATCTTTGTAAATGCATATATTTATGAGATATTCACTGTCTTTTAAATCTGTACGGCAGAAAATTTTAATACAAAACAATTACATTTGTGTAATTTATTGAAAGCATATTGGTACATATTTTACTTTTACTTATAAATGTGTCATGAATAAAGGGAAAATAATTAATGAATAACAATTTTGGAAAATTAGCCAAAACTATAGTTGAATTTGAAATTAGAAGCAATAAATGATTTCGAAAATTTAAAGTTGGTGAAGGAAGACCCATTACCACTTTATCCTCAGAAATAATTCCAACATCATCTGCATCAGTCCGATAAAAAATGTCACCAGCTTCCAACATTATACCTATATAATACTTAGGGTTTCCTTTGGTGTAAGTTTAACAAATAAATAATCACCACCTTTAGCAGTTTTTGTAGCTGAAATATTAATTCCTTACACAGTTGTCTTGTATTTCCCTAATACAAATCATCAGAGTGGCTTTTGATTTTAAAATTATCACTATTATGGAAGAAACCACTTACCTTATAGTGAGGAGTCCAACTTTCCCCTTATAGTGAAACTTACGGGGTAAGTGGGACCCTTCCTCTTAAACACTTAATAATAATGTTTGATGCAAAAATTCTTGTTGCAGTATGGACTTTAAGTTAAACTCCACATGAAAAATTAACAATCATATAAAAATAATAATATCTAACCTGGTAACACTTCTTTGAAAAATGTTGCTTGAGCTCAAAAAAAAAAAAAAAAAATTATTTTTTTTGACTAAATACTATGGTGTAGAATTTTTTTTCACGAAACTCAAAAAATGCAAAATCAATCAATGTTATTAAATTTAGAAAAGTATAAAAACAAGATGCATATTTCAGTTTTATGGGGATGATCCACTTACCCCAGTGAAACCACTTACTCCAACGATCCCAATATGTGTTTTGAACTAATTGTATATAAAATTAATAAATAGTTTCGACTATGTGTGTTAAAAATGCAAATTAAAAAAAAAAAACGCACAAAAGTTCTGATTGAATTTAATTATGTGATAAGCGTATTTGACAAAATTAATATTGCGGTTCATCTGGGAAAAGATCGGTCTATTAAATTTTACGTCACTTGTTTCAAAAATAAATGGGGAAAATTATGTTAGTTAAACGGTTTTTTAAAAGACAGAAAAATACAAAAAAAAAAAAAAAAGAATGTCAAGTACAGCGTTAAAAGATTAAATACATTAATAAAAATACTTTTTTTTAGAATTTGTAAAATAGTTCTTTATTCGTATCATGTTTCCTTTAAACGTTTTTACTGTAGTGCACTTCATTGTTCTTGCACTACATTTCATTGAGTTTAGCTGTTGCTGTGATGTCAAGTTTGTAGTAGTCATAAAGACAGTGCTAAAAGTAATGGATATAGATGCCTGTTTTTTTTAATTATTTGGTAATCCAACAAGGATCCTACTTTCAGAGGTGTGTTTAACAACTGTCTTTATAAGGTCGTTATGACGTAGTTTAGCAAGATCTATCATGTTTCAAATGCAACTATAGTCATTAAAAATGAGTAGAAGGAGTGGGGTGTGGGGTAATCTTACATATATTTTATTAGTATAAGTAATTAAATAGATCTCGTAACGAACAGTAAAAAAAAATCATATTGCCTTTGTGCACTCACTACATTTGCAAATCATTGTAATTACATGCGTAACTATTTTCAAAATATCCTGCATTTTGAACATTATACATAGTAAAAAATAGCAGTTTAGTTTGATTTATTTTTTTTAAGATATAATTTTCGTTAAATAAATTTTGGAATTGCTCGAGTTCCTTAACATAGTGTGTTTGATCATTTAAAAAAATTAAAAAAGTAAGTAAGTTAAAGTTTGAGTAAGTTGTAGTTGTAGTAAGTTGAAGTTACGTAAGGTAAAATGTTAGTACGCAAAGTTTTAGTAAGTTAAATGTTTAATAGTTAGGTATGTTTAGTAAGTTAAAGCTAAGTAAGTTAAAGTTTTAGTAAAGCTATATTTTAACTCAGAAGCAATGGCAAGATCAATAATTAACATTTCATAATCAGGCATACTAAAAACGCCTTAACCATAAACACTAACATATTCCATCAACAGTTTAGCTTATATTGATATTGAACAACTGCAGCACCAGACACTCCCCAAATGTTACAGCTTTGCAAAACTTTCAATTTCCTCTTTCAGTGGAAACAGTTCATTGATAATATAATATAATTTTTGAGAGACACATGATCCTTAATTGTATCAAAAAGCTGTAAAGATAATCTGCGCAATATTACAAAGTGTATTTCACACTTTAGGAAGAGGCGGTTCTTCTTTTGATTTATGGTCAGAAGGCGAAAAGTTTTCCTCTTTGGAGCAAATATGTTCGAAGCAGTGTCAGAAATTCTTAACTAATTTTAAAGCTGTTCTAATAACAAGGTCGTTTATATTTGTTTAAGGTAAAAATATATTTTTGATTTTTTAAGCAACATTTTGTAAATATAAATGAAAAAAATAGTGTAAATTTTCCCATTTTGCTTACCATCATAAATAAAAGAGAAAACAATTCTTAAAAGTAATATTTATTTCTTAAAGTGCAGCAGTGTTAAAATTAAAAAATATATATAAGTGTCGTTGACTTTTTGAGCATACCTTTATTCAATTTTAATATACTATTTACTCAAATAATGTTAATATGAATTGTATATTAATGCATTATATCGAGTGTGATACCAATCATTTTATCTTGGAGATGTTAAAAATTTTCAGAGAAAGTTACAAATGATTTATTTAATTGATTAGTAAGTACATTATATCGAGGCCTTTAATTAAAAAAGACAGTGCAACAATTGATATTAATTATTTACATAATCTTCCTTTGACACAGATTAGATTTGTTAATTCTTTTTTCTTACCATGTGCCAAAATTATGCAAGTCAATAAAAATTTGCGTATTGTCATTTACAACATTCATGTACAGTCAAACTTGTTTTTGTGGTCCAATTTTGTAGTAATTTTATTGCGAAAGCTATTTTTACAGCTAGTCGCGAGGTTTTGAACGATTTTTCATACGATATTTTTATGCGGTCTCTATCCAACGCCCAGTAACATATTTAAGTGTATACTGTAACTTATTATAAATTTAATATTTATTAAAAGTTTTTTTTTCGCAACTAAACTTGTCTTAGTAGGGATTTTAACTTTAAATAAAGTTGTTACATACATAGGTATATTTTTTAATCATCGGTATGTTTTTGGAAAAAAAAACTTTCAAAAAATCCAGAAAATATTTCTCAAACTCAGTCTAGTAAATATGTATGCCTAAAATATTTTCTTAAAACATGCCATGAATAAGAAAATTGTGACCTCATTTACATATTTTTAAAGAATGTACTTGTATACGAGTATCTCATAAATGTAACAGCCTTCCCTGACAGAACATTACTTGTAAATGCCAACAGCTGGGAGAAGCATAATGACCCATATTTGCATAACAGAAGCTTTTGTGACAAATTTTACCGATAAGAGCAGCTATTTACCTCCTTATAAGCTGGCGAAAACACTTTCATTGAGACTTTATAAAGACTTCTTAAATTTAATGTCGACTCTTATCGAGCGTAAAAATTGATTGAGCAGATAGTTTGGTTCTTGGCCGTAATATAGGAATAAAATAAGTATACATTGTATGTGAAAAACTCCTTTTGCATTTAAGTCACATATAATATAAATAGGGAAGGGTGGGACACAGTGAGATGTGTGGTACAGTGAGACAAGGTTTTTTTTTCGATTTTTAATTACGGTTGATAAAGAGTTCTAGGTACCTATGAATCTGCAGTGATTGGCTGGACTTATTCTGGGATATGAAGTCGATGCTTTTGTTTGCAATCTAATGATCGATATTTTTCTGATTTCAGGCAAGCAATGTTTGTTTTTTGCTTCCATTTACGAAACAAAGGAAGTATTGTATTCGCGAAAAAACTTTGACCCAAAAATAGACCTTAATTTCCATTTTGCTCGCCTAAAATGTTGAGTTTTTTTTCAACCCGACCACACGTGGATATATGCCAAAGAAAGGATAGACACCCGAAACATCCATTTTGATGATCCCTGAATTAATTACAACGAGTTTTCCCGTGACGTCTGTATGTGCGTATTACGTATGTGCGTATGTATCTCGCATAACTCAAAAACGGTATGTCCTAGAAAGATGAAATTTGGTACGTAGAATCCTAGTGGGATCTAGTTGTGCACTTCTCCTTTTGTTTGCATTCGGATGTTCATAAGGGGGTCTTTTACACCATTTTTGGGGGAAATAATTGTTAATATCAGTGCAAACTCAAGTGGTGTTATAATTTCGTAAACACTTGGCGACATATCACCAAGCTTTTGGTGGCCAAGTTTTTTCCGCAAACTTGGCGACAAATTTGGCGTTTTTTTTTTTTTTTTATTTAATTTTGTTTCATTTTGGCGTCTATTGGCGGTATTTACAGAGTTAACATAGAATCACCTTAAAATGTCCAATATTGGGAATATATATATATATATATATATATATATATATACAATTTACATAACCATTTTTACAGGTTTTTGATCATCGGCAAAAATTTAGATATGATTTTGAGTAAAGTCAAACCAAACAACGTAAGTAGAAGCACAAATTTGTAAATTACAGCAGAAAGCTTTTGTCGGATGTCTTTTCATCCATAAGCTCATTATTTTTTGCATTGAAAAAGGCGTTCCCTGTAACGCCGAAACACGTGTCTGCTGTAATTTACAAATTTGTGCTTCTACTTACGTTGTTTGGTTTGACTTTACTATTCAGCACAAAGGTATTTATTTATCTTATGATTTTGAGTGTAAGAAATGAAAACACGAGATCGTTTATTGCAGTAAATCTAAACGTCTAGCAATTTAAATGAATTGTTAGCTTATGAAGTTCCCTTGAAAATTATTTTGATTACACTTTAACGTCGTATGCTGTTTAAATTTTTAATTTTTATTAAAATACTTCTATAATAAATTATCGAACTTATATCCTAACAAGTACTTAACGAATGAGATTTAAGATAAATTATCTATGGGAATCATTCATTACAAATGATAACAGTCAATCTTCTTACCAAGGAAGGGAAAAAAATTCTTATAATTTTCTTTTTCGTCCATCTCGCAGTCCTCCCTCCTGACCCTGAATGATAAATGATGACATCGTCCGACTGACCACTAATTCATCACCTGCCCAACAGATCCTTATTTTCATCAGATGATGATTCTCTTACATCATATAAAGACTGCTTCAGGACATAGGATGGTGCGTTGTCAGTTTAAGTTCAGTGTAACCAGAGAAAATTGTTTATAATGATTCAGCGTATTTAAACACGCTTTACAAGAATATATGAATGCTTTGTGAAAGTCATAATCTATATACGAGGGATGTTTTTAAAGTGAGTTCCTTTTGAAATAAAAAAGAACGAGTACAGATAGAGCGAAGAAATTTATTGCACAAAAATCTACCACCCTTAAGCTATATTTCGACATTGCTCCCGTGATTTTCCAAGCATTTGTTATAGCGTGGTACTGGTTTTTGTACATCTATTCGTAGAAAATTGCCGCCGGTATAGTCGGTTATATCGGGGGTAACATGTTCTCTGAGCTCATTATTGCTGTTGTGCCACAGACCACCTAAGAAAGACTTTAGATACCGAAACAAATAAAAGTTGCTGCGAGCGAGGTGGGGGTAGACCAGAGGATGTTCAAAAACGTCCCAGTAAAATCCCTGTAAGAGTCCTCATGGTTGACTATACAGTCGGAAACTTTGTACGAATAGGTATACAAAAATCTGTCCGACACTATGACAAATGCTTGGAAAATAACGGGAGCAACGTCGAAAAATAGCCTAAGGGTGGTAGATTTTTGAGCAGTAAATTTCTTTGCTCTGCCTGTAATCGTTCTTTTTTATTACAAAACGGACCTTACTTTAAAAACACGCCTCGTAGCTTTATCAGACTAATTGAAAACAATTATGTATCACGCCTTCTTGAAAGGACTCATTTATTTTTACTCTGATGAGGAAGTACTGTCTGACCACGGATTGTATGGAAAGACAAACATCCGTTTTACAGCCGAAAATGGTCGAATCTCTTATCTTTTACCGATGTCAGCTTTTGCAGAAGCAGAGTCTCATTCAAATGAGCGAAATACGCGCATCAAATTTTTACTTTTCCCCCGTATTCACATAGATTCATCTTATCTGGACGTTTTAAGAATTCCATGCAATCCGTGGTTGGACTACAGTTGTCAACTTCAATGGCGGAAAAACCAAATCTATTTTAGTAATTTGAGACTTTTCTGCAAATCAACCCACAAATTAGATCTTCGTACTGTTAAAAAAGTAGATATGGTTGCGCTACAAATACACAAAATGTTTTTTTTTCGGTTATCACATTCAGAGACTGCAGTTTCATCCTTGTTGTGAACTTATAAGTCTGGAATAGTGAATAACTGAGTTTGGTTATGACTCTCTGGATTTGATAATCGCACTGACGGTACATTGCAAGTAGTTCTAACATCGCCGTGGCTTAATCGCGGTAACTCACTGCAAAACGCAAAACATAATTTGTATTGCCTTCAAATAGAAATCAATCAGTTTTTTTTTTAATACTTATTTTTGTTTCTTTTTCAGTAAACGTGTTGACATCGAAAGTTTTTCTGAAATTTGAATACTAGTATATTTTATTACATATTTATTGCACTTACATTGTACATATACGAGGGGGTACCCAAAAGAAACCGGATTTTTGTTCTAAAATATTTATATATTAGTTTATTCACAAAATTTCTTTTGTCTCATTCAAAGTGTTTACCATTAGATGAAATACACTTGTTAATTCTTTTTTTCACTCTTAGAAGCTCCCCTGGAACTCTTTAGCTTTGACAATGTTCAGTGCCCGTTGCGAAGCAGTTTTTACAGCCTCTACATCATCCAAACACTTCGATTTCAGAATTTTTTTCATCTTTGGAAACAGAAAAAGATCACAGGGGGCTAATTCTGGAAAATACGGGGGTCGAGGAACGACTGGCCATCCCTGAGAGGACAAATAGAGGTTAATAGTGAAGGTTGAGTGTATGGGAGCGTTACCGTGGTGAAGGAACCATTCTTCTGATCGCCCGTGCGAGCACCAACACACTCTTGTTTCTTCTACAGTTTTGTCAATCGTAAATCGACGACTTACGTTGATTTTTCGGCGGATTTTTTCAACGTTTTCATCATTTCGAGACTTTGAAGGGCGCTCAGAGCGAGCATGATCTTCAACATTCATGCCCCCACGTTTAAAGCGCCCAAACCCCTCAAAAACCTGTGTACGGCTCATAGCATCGTTGCTGAAAGCTTGTTGAAGCATTTAGTAAGCTATTCCGTTGCCAACCTTTAGAGCAGGAAGCAAAATTTCAAGCTTACAGTTCGTTCTTTTATATCTGACATAATGAGTTCGCAGGCGGAAAGCAACAACACCTGAGAAAACCAACACTACGATCAGACGTTATAAACTAAACTGACGCCACTTGCACAGCTGGTTTGTGAAGGTCTCTACTTGAGCCATCTAGCTGGAGAACACTGTACTACATCTAGGATTGGCATCGCACCATTAGTCCGGTTTCTTTGAGGTCTCCCCTAGTATATTTATATTGTTTCATTTTTTTTCCTCACGCTTCCTAACATTAAAATAATATCAATATTTTGCTTAACTTTAACTTAAGTAGCCAATTTGGATTTTTTTTTTTTTTTGGCTTTTCTATGTTATTCTTTTAACAAAGATGCCAGAAAGAAAAAAAAAACAGTTTGACCTTTACAAAAACAATTTTTGTTAGATCATTACAACGACATATTTTCTAATGCAGCATGGCCATGATATTCATATACGAATCTCTCTTGAAACGAGATAAAAATAGTGATGCTATAAAAAAAAATAAATGAAAGTAAAGAGTAACACTAGTATGGTATGTTTATTAATTTAAACAACCAGTACATTAAAATATTTGAAAAAAAATAGAAATGTGAACCTAAATACATAAACTCACCTTTACTTTTATTATTAAGTAGGCCTTTAAGACGTGGAAAATGAAGCATTAACTAAATCCAGAATTTGCATTAAAATGTAGAATAATCAGCAAGCGTAACAATACATTATAGCTAGGTCTTTTTTGCGTAACTTCGCAATTAAAATTAAACCTGTACTGTAATAATCCCCAGATTTCTCCAAACGTGTATAAAATTTCGCGTGATGTTAGTGGAAAAGAAAGAAAACAAAATGAAAATCTCGTAGGCATTTGAAAAATAATAAACGGGATATTTGATCATTAGTTAATAGAAAAATATATATCATGAGCATGCTCACTAAAAAAATTGAAAACTTCAAAGACATTAGAAGAATAATAAGCTGGACATTTGATCATTACTTAATAGACAGAATATGTATCATAAGCATGAACACTAAAAAAAAAAAAAAAAAAAAAAGGAAAAAGAAAAACAAGCACTCTAAACATGCATAAAATTAACTTCGTATGAACAGTGCATGCCTACTTCTGCAATAAAGCAGTTGAAAAATGTAACACACAAGCGAAATTGTTCTAAAAAGATAATGTAAGCAAAATTTGGCACATGATATAAAACAATAAAACCTTTATAAAATTTCAGATTTTAAATGCTGAATGAACCAGATATTTAAGTAAAAATCTAAAGATGGTAAAGCAGTACATAAGCTGATTATTTTGTGTAAATTTATTGTTTTACTTGTTAATTGAAATTAATAGGCAGAATTACAGTCCAACATTTCAAGATGTTGTTGTTTTGCAAAATATTTATGCTTCCAAACATTTAGAAGAAAGATACTATCGCGGAAATGCGATAGTGCTTTAAATGCGTGCGAATACATGAGTATCTCAAAAAGGTTTGCTAGTAGGACAGGGATAAACCAAAATGTGAAAGAATTTCGTAACAATTGACTAATGATGAGCATGACTTACACATTACTAAATAGAAATATTTCATCACACAATGTCGATGTAAACAAGGAAACCTAGCCACACATACTAGTTAAGAGATCTCACATTTACACTGTAAATGATATAATATCTAAGAATCATAAGGTGGTTTAGTACACGCTTGTGCGAAATAATGGAATCAAGTTGGGATCTTTTAAACTTCGAATTTTTTAGGTTGTTCAATCTTCGTTTACAACTGTTGTTTAGCCTATCAGTTTTTAAGGCGCTATAAAATCACGTTTTTTTTGTCATAAATATTGTGTTTTATTTAACTGTTATAGTTTTCTACACATTTTTGCATCTTTATCTCAATCCGGTCATTTCTTATCTTTCTGTTAGCCATGGATATTTCTCTTCGGAACAGGCAGGCCATTGTGCGCCATTGAGTAAAAATCTGATGACACACACACACACAAAAAAAAAAAAATGATTTGTGCTTTGCTAAAAATATGGCTTAGAGATCAAGAATTCAAAGAAAAGTTCAAAACTAGTTAACTCTACGCCCAGTAGAGTGAAAATGATTCGAGACAAAAATAGGGGGAATACTAAGTGGTAATTTTGGTTTTAAAATAAAATAATCTAAATAAAGTTGATTTTGTAAAAAAAAATGGCTTCATTCTATTAATTCGCACAAGGGTGCAGTGTAAAACATAAAATTTTAATGCAAATTTAAACTATTTCTGTACCATGGATTGAGTTATATTGCAAAAAAGCATAATTAATCTACCCCACAGCAATCCACTCAACAATTCGCTTATCATTACTTGAAGAAAACCATTTTTCATATTAAATCATTCGTTACTCTTACAAGCCGCGAAACTTTAGCCGAATGTATCATCTGAATTTCGATCAACTCAAATGTTTCTGACACACGAGAATTAATGGAAGAGACGAAGAGTGGGGAATCGCTCGACAATGATTGATATGCTTGGATGAAGAAATAAAAATGCGAAGTTTTGTGGTGGATGGAAGAAAAGGAGGAAGTAAGATGAGCGGGGGAAAAAAATAAAATTTGATAGTAATAAAAGAAATCGATTGTTTGTAACTATGAAGCAACTTTGTTTTGTGTCCCTTTTCTTGGTAACTGAAGAACTATTTGATGTATTGACCTAAATAGGGAAGTTTCAACCTATTAAATGTTCATATTTTGGCTATTGCATATTGTTAATTGACCCTCAAAACTAAAAAATTCACCATCGCCGAATTTTAAAACACCGTGGTTGATTTTTAATGAATTTTTAAAAATCCACGCGCAAAAGTGCGCTCTTCTGAAACGTCACGAGCCTACGTCACAGGGCGCGAATGGGCAGCCTTCCGCCGAAGATCCCTTGTTTTCGCTAGGGACATTTTGAGCGCGCTGATATTTTTATTTTTTAGAAATTCAATAATCCTTTTGAACACACTATGGAGGCTGGATTCGTTAAAGCACAATCTAAATAATCTTCCTCAAATAATATCAATGGTGAAATTCGAATATTTCCGAGAGGATGAGAGGTTTAATGTTCCAGAAACACGAGGAGATAAGCCTTTTACGTTTCATCTTCGAAGTCGAATGCACGTTCTTCAATTTCTCCCATGACATGGGAACCGGTTCGCTAGCGTTTCTATCCTATCGGACGTCACTTCCTATGCCATCTGACGTCACTGGCGCTTGAACTTTAAAAATTAATTTAAAAAAAACTACTTATCGTATCGCAAAAATTTTTTCACCTATGATGTTCATACATGTTACTCTATCATATAAAAATAAAATTGAAAAATCGAAAACTTCCCTATTGGAAATGGACTTTGAAAACAGGCTCGAAAACGGAATGGTCGAGTAAAAACTATCCATGATATAGGAGAGCAGAATAATCAATGTAGGCATTTGTTACGTAGTAGCGAAAACATTCACTATATTTATATGAAAAACGAGCTGATGTGCATCACATGACTTCCTTTTACCTTAAATGTCATTTTCTCATCATTGGCAGTTTTAATGTGATTCAATAGTTTACTCTCTAAATATCACCAACAGTGGCTAAATTAAAAACAGATTCAAAAAAAATCGCCAAATTTGTCGCCAAGTTGGCGACAACACTTGGCGACCAAAAGACTGGCGATATATCGCCAAGTGTCTGCCAAACTATAACACCACTTGAGTTTACATCGAAATTAACAATTAACACAACTAGACCCCACTAGGAGTCTACGTACCAGATTTTAACTTTCTAGGACATTCCATTCTTGAGTTATGCGACATACATACGCACATACACACATACGAACATAAGCACATACATACGTACATACAGACTTCACGAGATAACTCGTTGTAATTAACTCGGGGATCGTCAAAATGGATATTTTGGGTGTCTGTACGTTCCTAGGCGTATACCCACGTCTGGTCGGGTTAAAAAAAAACTCTTCATTAAGACCGATTTTTGAGTGAAAATTTTTTCGCGAATACAATACTTCCTTTTTTGTAAAAGGAAGTAAAAAATAGCTGTTGAATGAAAAATTTGCTGGCTGAAAAAATATATATATATATACTATTAATGTATTTTATCCCATAGAAACATTTATTTTGAATGATTCCCTTTTTTTGCAATGTTTTGCACCAACTGATTATTTGAGATACAAGTTCATAAACAATGTAGTTTAATATGTCTGCGAAAGTATTCTAGATGTTTTCTTGTTCAAACAAATGTGCTTTAATAATAACTTTGTCTGAACACTTCACCAAAATATATAGATATATGCTGGAAATCTTTTTTTCAGATTAGTATTTGAAATATAAACTGAATTCAACTAAAACCGTCAGTATAACATAACATTCATGAAAAACTATTTAAACTAAAATCATGAAATACGTCTTCTATTCAAGAACGGAAATTATGTCATCCCTGCCTTTCGTTACAAAAACGATCTTATGTACAGCTACCCGCGAGTAGTACCAAAACAATCTTAAAATAAACAACCACTTGATTAAAAATTATGACAATAATCGACATAGCGATTGTTCAGTTGCTTGTAAATTAAAATATTGTTTTCTTTGATTCAGATGTAAAAGCCGTTTTGAAATATTAACGTAGATGTCAAACCAAATTTAGTTTCTATAAAATATTTGCAGGAAGGATAAAACATAAACAATAATCTTACCATATTTCCATTACACTACGTAAAAACTTGACTATCTGCACTGTTTTTTCAAATGATTTATTTCTAGTGGTTAGCTATGCTTTTTAACGGATTTTTGAAGTAAGGAGAGATCATCGAAGGCAGCCTAATATGTATAGAAACAAAAAAAAAGATAAATTAATTTGGATTATGGCATTTTGAATTCAATTTATGTTTTTCGCAATCACGAGTGTGTGTGTGTGTATGTAGGCGTGTGTGTTTGTGTCGAGGCATGAGTGTGTGGGTGTGTGTGTGTATAGGTATGCGTGTGTATTTGTGTCTGTGTGCGGGTATGAGTCTGTGTATGTATGCGTCGGGTGTATGTTGGATATGGACGTAACCTGGAGACGGTTTTCATTAGAGGAGCAGCATCGTGAGGCCGGTCGACGATGATGCTGCAGAGGGAGGCAGTTGGAAAATAAAATCATAGAAACATTAAAACAGTCAACTGAGAACAATAAGCAATAGTGATTGCTCAAAAAAAAAAAAAAAAAATGGCATACTTCCACACAGTTTCTTAATCACATTTTAAAATGATTCTTTATAGCGAAACATTTGAAAATGAATGTTTGTAATAATTTTGCAATTTAAAACACAAATAGTCTTATTGTTTTCTTTCCATACATATTGCTAAAAATTAAATCACACCTGTTTTCAGTTTGCTTTTAACGTGCACTAACGTAACGTATGATGAATAACGGTGGAATAATATTTAGGACGGGATTTAAACCTGGTGCCCGCAAACTCAAAAATTACGTATACATAGATATAGATATGAAGTGACGACAGAACTGAATCCTAAACATCTACTTATGACGAAGAAAGCTATTAGAAGCTCCTGCAAGAATAAATTACAAAACTCATAAATATTAATTCAAAGAAACAGATTTATTTTGAAAAATGTTGTTGCGTGATAATAAAAAGACGGCTCTAGAAGAGCGCATTTGTGTAACAACTTGAAGCGAAACGGGATGATCTTTTCTCTCTTGAGCTAGTATCTGCACTGGAGAGGGTTCGTTATTTACATTTTAAAAGGGTTAAGCCATTTCACTTTTTCTCTTTCTAAACACCTGCGTTATTTTTATGTTAAAATAATGTTCTTTTCGGCGTTTTAGAACACTTTGGAGCCCTTCTTTTTCCATGCATATTTCAGGATGCGTTGCATTTTATATAAGATATTTTTCTCTCCTTGGTGTTTTCTCCTTGGCTGGTGAGGAAACCACCCTTCCTCCATATTGCTTATAGGACAAAAGATGTACAAGTTAGAAGATAAGTTTGAAAATAGGATGAATGAGTGCGATAAGTGATTTGATTCTTTTTTATAAATAACTTATTAATATTAATTACACTTAGAACAAAATTGAATTTAACTTTTCAGCAATAACATGCATTATTTTATAAATTCAAACACATTATATCCAAACATTCATATATATATATATATATATATATATATATATATATATATATATATATATGCTTCTCTTAAGCCAGAGAAGAAGCTTTTGCAACACAAATGCCTGATTTGATACAAGCCACAATTGTTCCTCCTTCCTATGCACTGCTACTATTTAGTAACATGAATTGAAGTTATAATCTTTAAAGTCAATGTACTTTCAGTTGGTATATAGCCTTCTTTTTTTAAAATTTTAGATATGAATCTTAGGTTAGGACATTTTGTTGGAAGTGCCAATAACTGGGGACCTGCCAATAACTGGGGGTGTTACCCTATGTCGGAAAAAAAAAACAAGTTAAAAAAGCCTGATAATTAATAATAGATTTTGTTTAATTTCAATTTTATCTTGGCAGATCAAGCAGCACTTACGAGTATACATTTACACCACTCGTAGTGTTAGTAAATCTTTAAACGAACAGCACTCATCTCCAAGCAGTAAAATCGAGAGCAATATCTTTTTTTTTTTAGTTTTGCATTTGTTTCGAGAATGTCTGTAAGCGTATATTTGAAGGAATGAAAATGAATTAAAGTTGGTGTACTTTTTATAATGGAAGTAATGTAATTTCGTATACACAAAACAAGTAAGCATACACACACAAAAGTATTGCAAGTTTGAAAACATTCATTTTTTTAAAATATGAGATCTCCCCCCCCCCTCTAATAAAACAAAAAATGATATACCACTGATAATTTACCAGTCAACTTTTTTAAATACAAGACAAAAAAGAAGTTTTTTATCACAGGAAATTTACTGTTTTTATAAAACGTATAATATGAAGGAAAAATGTTCATGTTATCAAAAAATGTAATCCTTTTCGACGTTCCTCAAATGAAATGAAACGCGTTTTTGGGATTATTTTACGTAATACTTACTTAAACAATAATGTATAAATACAAAACAGTATAATGTATTTTTCCGTGCGTATGTTTCCTAAGGTTTTAATGATAACGATTCCATTACGCTACATTCAAGTTCCTTACGAATGAACTTACTAGGAGACAAAGCTTTTAATTGCTAAATACCTGCATTTACGCAGTCATTCTTGGAGAACGTGTTAAGGTTATTTCTATACCTTTGTACCAGTAATAAGTCCCTCCTGATACGGAAACAGCGGACGCAGTTAAGCGAGGAGAAATGCAGAAAATTCCACTGGGACCTGGTATTCGTCTGTTTTCTCTCCGTCGGATTCTACTCTCCTCATTCTTCTGTATCCCCTCAAACACCTTTCAGCCCTGCTCAAGCCCCACAAGGGCAAGTCGTCCAAAAGCTTGGGATACTTTATTGGGTAGTGTTAAGAATATTTCGGCTGTCCCTAAAGGAGCTAAGAATGTTACTTGAAGCTTGAATCATGGAAATGTTCCTTAGGAGATATTTTTGAATTAAAATAAATCATCATATGTGCTTTTACTTTGTAAGCTTTCATCAATATTGTTTTTTATTCCATTGACAATTTTTTGGGTAGAGGTGATACATTTTAAATATTAAAATAAGATGGAATGTAATAAATCAGGCTAATAAAAACTAGAATGAATAGTTTGCCGGAAGACTTATATTGGAGCTTGGTCTCCGCCGCGAAATGCAAATGAAGAGGTTATACGTCACACCCGAACTGGTTAAAAGCGCGAGTTGCGTTATGGGTAAGGTTAAGGCCCTTATATATTCGAGCCGACGCATCAGCTTAATATTAGCCATTTTGGATCGGAGCGCGTGTTTTAAAAAGTTTTCTTTTCTGGCGAGTTATCGCGTTTGGTGAGTGTTTACTGTGAGTAATTATTAGCGGCACGCCGGCACGCGAATTGTTCATTAAAAAAAATATTATTTTCGGCAAATTTGGCGAAATCTTAAACTTTGCTGTGGTAACCCTAGCAGTGCAACAATGAAAAATCCGATCCGAAATGGCTAAACTTAAGCTGATGCGTCGGCCTATCTATATAGCAGCTCTAAGTAAGGTCTTCGTCAATTCGTTTATGCATCAGTCTAATCTAAGTCGAGTCAACTGTTTCGAGGAGTTTCATTTTAGCTGCTATAAGAGCATAATTCCTTTATCAGGATCACAGCCGGTCTTTCTACTTAAAGTTTGAGAACGAGTCAACATTACATATTCTTTATACCAGGGACTGGACAGACACAAGGAAAGTAAATTTTCATTTATTGTTTATAATATCAAAGGACCAAACTTTTGTATTTGTAACTTAAAAAAGCTTGGGATACTTTATTGGGTAGTGTTAGGAATATTTCGGCTGTCCCTAAAGGAGCTAAGAATGTTACTTGAAGCCTGAATCATGGAAATGTTCCTTAGGAGATATTTTTGAATTAAAATTAATTATCATATGTGCTTTTACTTTGTAAGCTTTCATCAATATTATTTTTTATTCCATTGACAATTTTGTGGGTAGAGGTGATAAGATTTAAATATTGAAATAAGATGACATTTAATAAATGAATATAATAAAAACTAAGATCAAATATTCAGTAAGTTACCGCCCTATTGGCTAGGGCTAAGGCAAAAATACATGAAATGCACCGCCAGCTCAGTCAATTCCAGCCGAGGACTGCAATTTCGTGCTTATTAGCACTCATCAACCCGGCATAGGACGAACTGCACGAAACTGCTGTCCTCGGCTGGAATTGACAGAGCTGGCGGTGTATTTCATGTAAGATCAAATAGTTTGCTAGGAGTTTTCATATAAATGATATATGAAGCGTCTGAATTTCTAAAACAGAATTTTTGAAGATCATCATCATTGGTTCGACATCCCATTGTATGTCTTGGCCTTTTACATTACACTTCTCTAGGATTTGATGGTTTTCAAGTTCCCATCCAAACAATCCTACGATCTATTCTAATACTAATCTTCCTCTCGGACGTTTGGCTTTTGGTACTTAGGATCTTAAGAGGGGCCTTGGTAGCCCGATTGGTAGAGTGTCGGATTCGGGGCCGGATGGTCCTGAGTTCGAACCTCGATGGTCGAAGATCCACCGTCGTCATTAAAGGGGACTGGGCGACGTTAAATATGCTCGTGGTCTCAATGTCCTCCAAGTAAAACGATACCTCTGGCTAGCACCAGGTAGCTATTAGCTCCTGGACTAGTTCTAAATTCTCATTAACTGTTCGATCCGAGGATGGTGCTGCCATCTATCGGTATAAAAAATAATGGAGGCAAGGCCCTTATTATGCAGTCCTCGACATAAATACAGTTGTAGTCAGTTGTGACTCGGAATCGAAATCGAAAATCTTAAGCGGTACGAACTCAGATGACATGCGGATAACATGTCCAGCCCCACTCATTCTTTGCTATTTTATGTATTTTACTACGTCCATATCTTGTAAGCATGTGTATAGTTCAAAGTTATAATTTTTTTATTCACACTTTATTTATATCCACTCCCCCATAAATAGGGGAAGTTGCTGTACCCACAAACAAAATTTACTTTTCAATTTTTGCTGGTCTCTTGGAATGGATAATCGATCGGAATATTTTCTGGTAGAATCTACAGCTTATCATCTAGTTTGGCAATTTTGGTCCGATGAAAATCTCAAAGCTTTCAACCTCAAAAAATGTTTCTTAAAAAATATATTTTTTGTCCGTGAGTACAACAACCCGTTCAGCCCGCAGACAGGTGCCTTTGCACCTATGGACACATAAAAAATAATATATAACTAAGTCTGAAGAACTCAATTATACTCAATGCATTTTCATAAGCCATTTTATGTCGAAATACTTCAAACATCCGTTGAAAGTAATCTTAAAAATATAATATAGAAATTAAACTTTGAAAATTAATCGAAGTTTTTTTTCCTTTTTTTCAAAACTTTTCCTTAAAATTTAAACATCAGTTAACTCTTTAAAAAAGTTATTAGTCTTAAGAGAGTTAATGATGTCATGAATAATTAATATGTTTTTAAACCAAAGAAAAAAAAACATAACGAGGTTCATGATAGGATGGCTCTCTATGTACCAGCATAATAACTTCAATTTACATGCAAATTGAAACCTTTAACTAAAATTAACCTATCACAAAAAACTCAGTTTAGATTAAATCAACAAAAATCTAGAAAAGTCGACTTTAAATGAAAACAGGTGGGATGGACGGTCTGAAGATCCTACAACAGGTGGGTTTTACTTCAATACTATATCTTCAAGCCATACTTCTATTGTTTCTTCATTATTGTTAAAAACAAATTTCGAACGTTGGTGATAAGGCAACATTTTGAGGTACTTCACATCGTAAGAAGACTCATGTATGACCCAAGGAGATTAAAAATTGCTGTCCGTGGGTACACATGGTTGTGTGTCCTTGGGTACAAAGGTGTGCCATTTTGGTTGTGCAACGCATTCACATTGACAGGGCCACAGTTTTACAACATTAAAAATCGGAAGCAAAACCTTAAAATATAGGCAATCATGGTACCTACAACAAAAATGAATAATACAATACACGACGGACGAAAAAAAAAGAAATTGCTCATGTTATTTTTTACTTAGATCCTACTAAAACCAAAAAAATGTGATAGAATCTTAAATGTTCGTTTGATGGGGTTGAAACTTTCTGGGGTATTGGAGAGGGCTGTGACACACACGTTGAACCCCAACTAGAATTCTCGACGATACCTGGAATTTCCCGACCAACGTCCGTAGGTACAACCTACGTGAGTACAGCAGCTTCCCCTACAATATAGAGTTTTTCCTTCAAAAATTGACAAAAACGGCTTGTGCTTTTGGTTCAATGCTCATGCCTCTGATCCATAAGTCAGAATTGACCTAATGATGGTTTTATTAAGTACAAATTTTTATTTTCACTTTTAATAAGTTTATATTTAAAGTATTTTTTCATACCATAATAGACCCAGTTTGCAGCAATTAATATTATTTATATGTTTGGAATGTTTGAATATCAACGGTTGTCAATATTTTGAATTATACCGCTAAATGTTTTAAGCAAAAGACCTGCTATTTTTTAAAAAATTGTTTAACCAAGTAGAACGACAGTTCGTTTGCTCGATCGTGGCTTTTGAAGTGGCTTGATAGCCGATATCCGGAAAGTGTACAAAAACGAACAGTGAACATTTCAGTTAATCGTCAGGTCATCCAAAAGTGAGTTCAATGAAATCCTTAAGTTTCAACAAGAGAAGTTGTTCGTAGGATGGGGGAATTTATAACTGATATGTGCGACAAAGGACAAAAACAGCTCAAACAGATGTTTTACGAGTTCAAAAAGTTCAGGCATTCGTATGACTCCAAAGATGCCAGAAACGTTTGAGACGGGTCGCAAGTCCACGCTGGAAGAGATACCTTTCACTGATTTACCGTTCAACCAGCTTATAATCCACAGAAAAAAAAAAGGATTTGGTTTGTAGACACTCCAAGAACCTTACAAAATGTTAAACATCGAAAACTCCGAAGTCATGCTTCGCTTGTGTGTGATGAAATCAGCACAAGCGACAAAAAAATTATGGTTTTTAGTGGATGAGGGCCGTAAAATTATTAAAAAAAAGTACCATAAAAACATTTTAGAAGCTGTTGTACTTATGTGGACCTAAGAGCACTTCAGCACAGCAATGTAGACAGAACATTTCAATTTGACTCCACACCAGTTTATACGGCCAAAAATACAAGAGTGGTGCATGGCTCATTGGTTTTTGACATGATTTCATCTTTAGAGTGGACACTACACGCAAGGCTTCAATGCTATGTATTTCACTGTATGGCCTGTTTTAGAGGCAAAGATCTTTCCTGAAATACAATAAGTTTGGACTCTCTGAACCAACTGCTTTATAGGGAATAGGATTGATTAAAGGACTTGCGGGGCCCTTGAATGAAAATTTCAATAAGCAGTTGCACCTCTGTATTACTTCAAAAGGCGGCAGGTTGGAATCCAATTAATTTATTGATTGCTAAAGGTGTTCCCATATTATTATTTTTTGTGTTTTATAAATGTGATTTTTTTTAATAAAGTTATGTGAAAAATTGCTTGCCCGTGTTTTTTATGCCCCCTGTACATTTGGTTCGCACAGTGTGCAGAAACACAGCTCTGTAATTAAAGTTATGCTTGTTTGATTTATGAAGAAGGAAAATAAATTCATTAAGAACATTGTTTTATTTATTTATTTATTTATTTTATTTTATTTTATTTTATTTTTTTTTGAAAAACGTATTAAATATTTTTCGAATCTATATGCAGATTATGTTATCATGCAGCAAATTGCATTGTCGAAGTTAGACAGTATTTAACAGACAGAGAAACTTGTGTAAGTTGACCACTTGCGGTGCACTAATTTAGTGATCAACCCAAGCAGGTGGCCATTTTATAGAAGTTAAATTATATGATAAGATCTAATTCTTGATCTTTAAGAAAAACCGCTGAAAATAGCGGTCAACTTAGACAGATGGTCAACTTACAAGGGTGGTGAACTTTACAGGTCTTGCTGTGCAAGGAGGGGGGAGGGGGAGGAAATTACATCAGAATTTAGGTACGAGAAATTTCTAATCTCTTAAAAAACGTTTTTTTCCGAAATTTTTAGGGTTTTTTTTTTTGACTGTTTTCATCTCTAATCGTGTGTAAGCAATTTTAAATTTATTACTATTTCGATCGATACATTAAAAATTGCAAGTGCAAGCTCATAAAACGCGAGCATCTTTGACTTTGAGAATCGGACGTGCTTTCGTTTAAAATAGGTTTATTGATTTGTTTTGCTAACTAAATATTTGAAAAAATTGAACTACTTGATATTGTATAAAATGTGTCAAAGAAATTGGAAGGGATGCATTTTTATGAGGCATATACTTATTTTTTATTATCACTTCCGTTTTAACGCTAATATGTATTATTTCTATGTTTTGTTGTACTTATTACTATACGCAAAAATTGCACTTTTCAGATTTTTTGTTATTTCCTTTTGAAGTACAAATTTGAATATAATGCTTGAGTACTAATTTTACTTACTCATTTATATTAGTTACTTGCTTACTTATATTACTTACTCACTTATATTACTCAGATATAGTACTTACTTGCTTACTTATATTGCCTACTTGCTTACTTATATTACTTTCTTGCTTACTTATATTACTTACTTGTTTACTTTTATTGCTTACATATATTACTTGCTTGCTTACTTATGTGACTTACTTACTTGCTTACTTATATTACATATTTGTTTACTTAAATTACTTACTTGCTTACTTATGTTACTTAATTACTATACACTTTAATCAAGATATTGCTTTTCAAAACCATCAAAATCCTTGAAGTTATGTTTTGCTCTATAGTTAAATTGTTTTAAAGGATAACGAAAAAAATAATAATAATTTGCATGTCCACATTACTCATTACTTTAAAATTATTTTGATTTCGATTGTTTGAACGAGGTTAAAGGGTTTCTTATTTCTATCATGTAGTATTCGTTATGTACTAAAAAAATCTTGCGTATCCATTAAATACTAAATTGAAAATTTTCACTTAAATAGTCGACTTCAGTAAAAACACGAGAGTTAGCTTAAATTTTCCAAAGCATACGGAAATGAAGCTTGAGAACTAAAATGAAAATAACGGTTGTACATATTAATCTATATTAATTATTTTTACAGCTTATTTTCATTTAACTTTCTAACGATAGATCGTATCAAGTTTCATTTTATTCTCAAAATATTCTTTTAAAGACAATAACTGTAGTTCGGCCATTATGCAAAATTGAAATTCAGAAATACGATAAAGTCAACGATAAAGTAATATATTTTGAAAATGTGTATATTTTGTATATGCAGATATTGCCACCCCCCTTCCCCATAATGAAAAATCATATTAATTTTAATACACTCACAAGTTTTCCTTTTAAAACCATCCAGAGGATAAACAAAATATTTCTCAGCATTTTTTTTTCATTTTCATTCTTTCAAAAATTTATTTTGAGCTGCATTTTAAACTGATGCTCGCTTGCATTTCTGAAATTAGTTTATCTATCTCTGAAACTAAACGTCATTTCTAATACGGCTTAAATCTAGCTGAATGCATTTTCAAGAAAAGTTTTCCGCATAGCTATTAGTCAGTTAGGAAAAATACTTTTCTCGTAGTAAATTAGCTTCCCAGGAGAATCAAGTTAAAAATATCTAGATAGACAGGGATTGTCTTTTGCATTTTGGGAGGTTCCATAAATAATAGAGTAGATCAAGTATCTGGTATTTAATCTTGCGAAAAATATTTTTAGATGAACAAAATGAAAAATGACACATTTTTGAAACTAAAAGTTTGAGTTTAAACATTATTTTTTGTTTATACTCAACGTTGGATCTGAACGCTTTTTTTCACTTAATTAACTGGGATGGTTTCTTTTTGACTCTTAACAAAACAGAAGCCAAAAAAAAGAATGAATTTTGACATTTTGAATTCATATTATGTTTTTTGCAATCATGTGTGAGTGTGTGTGTAAGCGAGTGTTTGTGTCCAGGCGTGAGTTTGTGGCTATGTAAAGGCATGAGTGTGTGGGTATGTGTGTGTAGGTGTGTGTGTGTGTGTATGTATGCGTGTGTGTGTGTGTAGGATGTGGGCGTAACCTGGAGACGATTTTCGCTGGAGGAGCGACATCGGGAGGGGGCGGTCGAGGGTGGTGCTTTAGAGAGAGGCGGGGGAAAAGAAAATCATAGGAATTCAAAACTGTCAAGTGAGAACAAAAAGCAAAGTGATTGCTCAAAAAAAAAAAAAAAAAAAAAAAAAATCAAGAGGAAATACACGATTTGGTTGTTTTGGAGAAAATAACGATTCATTCTGTTTTGTTTCACATTGTTTCAATGCATAGCACCTCGAAGTTGAAATTTGATGGTCAGTTGGTTAGACCGTTATGCTAGTAATGTACAGGTGATTAGTTTTAATCCACAGGGCCAAAAATCGCTTGAATGACTTATTTTCGTAAACAGAGTCTTGATAAGATTTTTTTTTTTTGCGCAGGAAAAGCTGTTTGATTGTATTTAAATTGTCCGTTGAGAGGGTCCAACAATTACTTTTTTTTCGTTAGCAGAGTTCATATAAAAAATTACCTTTTTTTTTTTGTACATCAAAATCTGTTTGATTGTAATTGGCTTGTCCGTGGAGTGGGTTACACAACATACAAATTCCTGTATTAGTATTTCTCATCGACAAATGTGCATTATATTCGTATCCATTGAAATTTTGTCAAAATGAAATGCAGCATAAGAAATAAATTAATACTTTAAAAAACAGTTTGCAATTTATTTATTTTTTACAATTGTACTTTAAAAATAATAATCTGCATATTTTGAAATACTGAATTACAACTGAATTATATAACATGAATAACACATCCTTTAAAAATTTAAAATGCACTTTATATCTGTCCAGTAAAATCTGCTCGATTGTTACCGGCTCGTCAATGGAGCCGATTCCATAACATACAAATTTCCTTAATCGCATTTCCGCTCCCCAGATGCGCATATATTTAGGCATCCATTGAAATTCAGTCAACCTTTGTTTGCGTTCGCTTCTCAGTGATTTTATGCCATCTTGGCCATCATCTGGCCAGGCACCAGCACATATTTATATAGTAAGATGGAATTTATTTGCCTCACATGTTTATTTACTACTGGTGACAGAGTTATTTCCTTTAAGAAACTCAGGAATTGGGAAATATTTTCCTACAGTTTCGTGGGAAGGAATAAAGTAGTTGGAAATGGGAAATGCATAAATATTTTGTAAGCGAAAGAAAGATGTTCTCCTACGGATTTTTTTTTTTTTTTTTTTTTTTTTGCAAATTATAGAATTATGTGCAAATTTCATAAAATGAATTTCCTTTTTATTATTAACAAAATTTAAGTTACATCGGGAAATTTTATACAAAAATCTAAAACTAATATTTTTATGTTTAGAAACTATTTAGATTTTTCTTATTTAAAATTGCACATAACCAGATAATTTTCCAATTATTATTGTATTTTAAATAATGTTTTTTTTTTACCTGAACGAAAATATCATTAAAAATATAATCAGTTTCTATTTTGTGCATAAAATAAATCGCTTATCACAAGTAATGTCTATATCACAGCAGTAGTAAATATTTACTTCTTACGGTTAACCTAGATTTTAAAACAGCTTGTGTATAAAAAGTCACATTTAGGGTTCAATCTTTTGAGACAAATTTATTTGTCTTATCCGTTTTTCTTCTAACGTAGCTAATATTAAAATTCCATTTAAAACTATTCCTCCCTCCATAAAAATATTTCCCTCCTCTCCCCCTTGAGGGCTTAACGGGGCCGAACGGCTCAAGAAATTGAAAATAACTAGCATACTAATACTTATTAACGTTGTAAATCTACACTGCTAGCCCCCGGGGCTTGCCTCCGCAGCTTTTGTTACAAGGGGGCCCACAATTTATTGCTTTGGGTCTCATGAAAACTTAAAAGTTCAACATTTTAAAGCTTGAATATGCGAAATATGCACTTAAAGTACCAATAACTGGCTGTATTCATTACACAAAAAGGATTTTAGGGCTTTCTAATTGGATTTAGCCAGAAATTATTAAAGTATCAACATAGTGACGGGGATATGTATGTTATCCCCATTAAACGCCAAGTCTCCCATTTTTGGACCATACCATATCTCCTAACCTAATAAATATGTTTGCAAAATTTCAGCTACATATGATTAGAGATGTGTATTGAATATCCAAACACATGAAAACTTAAGTATTTCCAATGTGGTTCATATAGCGGCGCTTAATGGGTTAATTTTTAAAATGTAATATATATTCTGCATAAATTGTTCATTAATGTAAAAAAACAGAGTTGATAATAAATGAATAAATTGATTAACACTACTCTAAATAAAAATGTACAGTTATAAAAAGAATTTATTTCGTTAAACGCACTAGATGTTAAATTCAAATTATTATTATTATTATTATTATTATTATTTTTTTGAGGAAGCATCGTTTTTTGACACGCAAAAATAGTTAATAACGCGCGCACGTTTTCTAGTTCCTTGAAAGTTCAGCGTGGAATATAACTCTAATGTGTTGTCTTTTCTTCTTCTCCTTCTTAAACTCGCTGCTTCTGTTTCTTCAACTATCTTGGAAGAAGTTTTGAACTTCTTCTCTCCCAAGAGCGGAAACTTGAAGTTGGTATTTTTTACTTGTTGTACGGGAACACGTGATTCAATTTTTAAGTATAAACAAGTACATAATATTGTTCTTAATTGTTGACTTTTGAGTGAAACACTGCAAATTCCCCGTACACATTGGAAACACGTTTGGAACACGTTTTAATTCAGAAAAAGTGTTCCAGTTGCCAGAATATGCACTAAAATGTGCTTTGAGTGTGGTCCGTCAAAAAAAAAAAAAAAAAAAACCAGCAGAAATGTGCTTCGAATCTGTTACGAGCGCAATCCGCTTAGGCTATAATCTTGGGTTTAAAATTGAGAACAAATTTAAGGGATATTTGAGAACAGATTGTGAACAAAATTGGGAACACTTGAGAAATCATTGTTTTTATTCGTGCAAATATAATTTTAACAGCTTTCTTCAACTACCAGTTAAATGAACTACTAAGAGTTTTGATGTAAGGAATTGCTTTCGGCAGGTGTTGAGAGGATTTCTTCTGTATAACACAGATGATTCTTCGTAATACACAATTTAGAAGCAATTTAACATGAACTTTTATGTCAAGTTGCGAAGTTTCTTATGCGACTATATGGGGGATGTCATTAGGATCTTAAGTATAGAAAACAATTTAATAAACTATCGACATCAGCAGCTAACAAAAAAAGTTGTAAGCTAGAATCAAAGACAAGCGGGAGTTTATAACTTTGTTTTTAAACAAACCTTTGAAAAAAAAAACGAGTGTACATTTATCTTGCAATTAAACTCTTTGAAAAATCAAACAATACTGTGAAAAATAAATTAAAGAAACATTAAGTTTAAAAGAGAAAGAGAGAAAAAGATTGAGAGTTGGAAAAAGGGGGGGGGGGGGGAGTATGTTAAGAGGGGGTGCACAATGCACATATGAACATGGTATGTTTTACTAGAATACTATGAAGCAAAAAATCTAGATGTGCCAGGTTACCAGAACTAATATGGGTAATGTACCTTAAATTCCGAAGTATACAGCATAATTGCTTTAAAATCTCAAATTGTTGAAGGAACCTTACACTATGGTTTTATTAGAATTCAAAGTCATGCATAAAGCTCAGCATCGCGTTAACTCTTATTAAAGAAGAAAAAAAACCGTCCTTTTTTTTTTTTTTTTTTGATGGTCGAGAGGTAAAAGCTCCAGCTCTGCGACCTGTCTGAGATTTGTGTCTGGATTTGGACACCACGTTGTTCATTTTCTCTCTCAGTGCAATAAAAGTGTCTTGTTTGCATATTTAAATAAATTAATAATTGGTGTATATTGTTTTGGGGTAAAAATCATGAACATGATCAATCGTTCAAGAAAGTCAGATAAAAGCTCAATTTTTGCTAGCGTGTAACCTTTCAAGCAATTTCTCTGAATGCATACAGAAAATACCGGTGTAACCTTACGTAGAAATGAGTTTTTTCTTTTTTTTTTTTTTGGTTGGCAAATGTACCAAATCACAATTAGTTTAGCTTACCCGCTTTACTAGAACGGTTTGTCTGCTTTAGGCTTCCTGGTAGGGCAAAGTAAGTTTTTCAAGTGCTTCTAATGTTTGACAATAATGCAAAATCAATTTAAGAGCCCTGCAAAGAAATGAAACCAGAATTGTTGCGATAAAAATCCATAAACTACAACTTTCGAGCGCTCTTTATTAACCTACCTGCTTCCCCACCCCCGCCTCATATGTTTAACATTAAAGAATTTTGCATTTAAAAAATATGTTTGTTCTGGATTTTTCAATCGTGTTTAAGTGTGCCTTAGACTTGTTCGTATTTGCCCCGCTGTAGGTGCACGTGAAAAAGGTGTACATGTGTTCTGACCTCCAAATAAGAGGAGAAAAAAAAGTTACAGAAACAACCCCAGTTTTTTCAAAGAATCTTCAAATGGCAAAAACGAACTTGTTCCCTCTCCGTCTATCATGTCCAACTTCAGACGAATCACTGAAGAATCATAATGCTCACATTCGATTTGCCGTCTATGCCATTTTGTAGGCATTCGGGACTAAACTATAATTGCCAATACTATCGATATGAACTGTTGAATAAAATTAACTAATAAAAGTAAAATTCATTGGATAATAAATATGATAGTACAATATAGCACCAATTTTATTTCTTGTTTTTCAAAGTGGATCACTTTGATAAATTTTTAATAAATAAATGAATAAATAAAAGAAAAAACAAACTGTATTCCCTTGACCTCATTCATTTGCCTCCCATGTTCTTGATAAATTTTGTTAAACATCTAAACTCAAAGCATGACTAATTAATACTAAACATACAAAATAATAATAAACATATCTATATTGTTTAATAACAGTAATTTTTTTTAAATCTAGCACAAAGAAAATTTAATATGAAAATACAATTGTTTGAAATGTATTTTATTATGCACTTTGATTTTTTGAGGTATATATTTTTGTCCGCAATCAACTCTATTTTTAACATTATACAGTCGAACTCGCTTATAAAGAGCCCTAATTTAACGAAAATCTGGATTTAGGGAGGAAATCAAGAAATACGGGGCTGATGCTGAGTCTATGGGATAATTTCTTGCTCTTAATCCCGCTTAAATCAAGCAATATTTTTGTGATTCGTAAAATTTATGTTGACTTCCAGCGCGAAAAAAGGAATCTTGATGAATTTGAATGTTTTTTTACGAACTCGCTTTTTACGAGCACTTTGTTATTACGAGCAAACATCGCGGTCCCTTGGTTCTCGTAAAAAGTGAGTTCGACTGTAGTTGCAAATACGTCTCACAAGGGGCGCTGACACTGTTTAACACACTTGATTCTTTCATATTTCCACACATGTCTCTATTTTCTAAATGTACTCAACATTTTTTTATAACACACGCTTTCTGCAATACCCTCGTAATGGACCTGTTACCATTAAAGTATGAAATCCGTTATTTTATTGAATACCTAGTTATTTCATGGAATAACTGATCGTGTCCGTTAAAGTGTAAAACTCTCTTGTATTTCATGGTCTAACTAGTTATTTCATAGAATAACGTTTGGCAGCCCGTTATTCTTTATCATATATCTTTCACGACAAAAACATTCATCTTCCACCCCTACTGCATTTATGAACTATTCCAGGCCATAGGGAGAGAACTTGTTTTGCGTGTTTCCGACATTTTTTAATGAGAAATGATGTTCTTTGTAATTCCAAGTGTCATTTTAGTAATCCTTGTTGTAACAAATGACGTTATGGTACGTTTCCATAAATAGCATTTATACACTGCATAAATTAGATAAGTTCCTTCTTTTTCACTGTAATTGTCAATCATTAGTTAATTTATAGAATACTAGATATTTCATTTTAGATAAATTGTTTATTTTACTTTTTAACTGTCTCTCACTAGTTAATTTATAGAATACCAAGTTATTTCACAGAATAACTAGTTAAAGTGTCAAATTAATAACATATTACACACTTTAACGGACACGATCGGTTATCTCATGAAATAAGTAGGTATTCTATAAAATAGCTGCATAATGTACTTTAACGGTAACAGACCCATAAATCAATCAGTTTCTTAGAATTCGAGCTAAACCATGTAAACTTCACCAGACATTGGGAACTGAACTAAATAGCTTATACGTATTTGTGATACCTTAAAGAAGCAAACCGAATCGTGAGTGATGAACTAACGACATCTGAAGGCAAATATGTTTTTCTTTTTCTTTTCTGCAGGAATTCAGTTTCTTTCTTTTAAAGTTTTGGGTTCAGTAAGTTCAGGCCCAACAAGATCAAATGAAATGAAACGTACAGAGAATAGATAAATTATGATTCTTATCTATTTCCCATGAGATCTGAAATGTGTCATCCTACTTCTGCAGGACCGTACCCAGAGGGCGCGGGGCGATTTTCAATTGGATAGAGGAAGGAAACTAGTCTTAGAGAAATTGAACACGTGGGCACTTAGTCTAGTACACTTTCTACTCTAAGTTTCCTTCATCCCCTATGATTTCAGCCCCTCAAAACAATTCCACGGAAAAAAAAATACTTTTAATTTATGAAAATATTGACATCGATTTTTAGAATTACTCACAACTTTTTTTAATTTGGGGTTAAATGATACAAAACGAGCTGATGTGTGCATCACATGACTTCCTTTTATTCCAATTTAAAGATAATTGTGCCTCGGAGTGAGCAAAGAAACACTTTAAATATTTTTACCCCAAGTTTGTTGTGAACCGAAGCAAAGAAAACGTTTTATACAAATAAATTTTCGCAATATTGGCAGTTTTAATGTGATTCAATGGTTAACTCTCTAAATGTGGCCAAATGGAAACTAGATTAGGAAAAAGAAAACACGAAATGCGTCGCCAAGTTGGCAACAAAACTTGGCGACCAAAAGTTTGGCGATATATTGCCAAGTGTTTAACAAACTATCGCACCGCTAGAGTTTACATTGAAATTAGCAATGATTTTACCCCAAAAAGGTGTAAAAGACCTCCTTTGGAACATCCGAATGCAACCAAAAGAGAAGGTGCACAACTAGACCCCACTTGGAGTCTATGTACCAAATTTCAATTTTCTAGGACATACCGTTCTTGAGTTATGCGAGATACATACGCACATACGCACACACATGTGTACATACGAACGTCACGAAAAAACTCGTTGTAATTAACTCGGGTATCATCAAAATAAATTATTCAGGTGTCTGTACGTTCTTAGGTATGTATCCACGTGTGGTCGGGGTGAAAAAAAAAAAATCAATATTCATTCGGGGGCGAGCAAAATGGAAATTAAGGCCGATTTTTTAGTGAAATTTTTTTTTTTGCGAATGCAATACTTCCTTTTTTGTAAAAGGAAGAAAAAAGCACTTTTGAAACAAGTTTTAGACTTTTTAAATTCTTACTTTTCCCTAAAACTAGTTAGTTCTTAAACTAGTTTTAGAAAAAAGGAGTACGTAGGAACTTAGCCTAGCAAACCCTTTGCTCGAAGTTTCCTTCACCCCCATAATATCAGCCCACCCCAACACAATTCCATAAAAAAGTTGTTTTTTTTTATTAACGAACATATTGTCATCAATTTTTATCATTACTCACAATTTTTTAATAATTTGAGATTAAACGGTACAAAAATCGCAGTAGCTTATTCATACATTCAGATTATATATATTCATACAGATCATATATAATCAGAGGAAATATTCCAGTTATGTTTTCAAGGGTATTAACCCTTTAGAAAGCTGAAATATGCATAAGTAGAAATACATCAAGATTACAACAAACTGAATTTTTACTCGATAAAGGGAGGACGTCTGTAACGTTGAAAAACTTTTTCGTACATATTACTTTTCATTTTAAATTATTTTATTCAAAAAAAAAAGATGAAAATAAAAAATAAAACTAGCTGTGAGTGTAAAACTAGTTTTAGTGAAAAGTGAAATCCGCTTATAGCTGCTTTGAAATGACGCGCGTGTGAGTGTGCTTGTTTACGATTCATTTCGTTGCTTTTAGACATTAAATTTGGACGGTGTACTTACAATAGCGTTTTGCAATAAATTATTTTATCATATGCCTTTCTTATTGTTTATCAATTAATTATCCGCAATAAAGATTAAATGTATTTTTAAAGAAATGTTAGCTATTTAAGGTAGCTTAGTTTTAAATCAACTTTGAACTTGTTTATACAGTGAGACCTCGATAATTTGACACCCAAAGGGACATAAAAACATGTCGACTTGAACGGATGTCAACTTTTTGAGATTTCCTCCTATAAATGCGTAAAGAGTTTCTGTATCACTTACTTACATTTATAAATACTACTATTATTTACATTCATAAAATTAAAATTAATTCCAATAAATAAATTTTATTTTCCATAAAATAGACCGCCAGCTCAGTTATTCCACCCGAGAACTACAGCTGCGTGCATTTTAGCACTCCTCAGCCCGGAATAGGAAGTAACTGAGCTGGAGGCGGAAAACATCTTAAACTAGCCAAGAGAGCCAAACAAACTGGTACCTAGTGTAGAGTTAGCACACCTAGCATTGTAAAATACCTAGTTGAAGGGCACCTTTGCTGCGGTCACTCGTCTGGTGTGCTAATTCTACATTAGCAACCAGTTTGCTAGGTTCTCTTGGCTCTTTTTAAAGGCTTACCGTCTTCAGCTCAAATGCTTCCTATTCCGGGCTGATGAGTGTTATGAAGCACGAAACTACAGTCCTCGGATGTAATAACTGAACTGCCGGAGTATTTTATGTATTTTTGCCTTAGCCCTGGATTAGGGCGGTAACTTACGGCAAAAACATTCTTTTCGTTTTCTTCTTTTAAAAAGTACGTAATAAAAACATTAATATTATTTGAATGCATTATGAGGAATATATATTCTTAATTTTTTAGAAAAATGGTAAAAGCTTTTTGTCAGTCACTTGTGCTAAAGAGAAAAACTCCTGCTCACAATGTGTGAGCAGCATGTGCAAAACGTGTCATGGTGGTTTCAGTCTCTGGAGGATGTCCACGGGTTTATTTATCCTAATCTTGCCTAGCTTTTTAGAGTTTCACTAACAGCAGAAAGTGGTAGCTGACTCTCCTGTATAAAAGATGGAATTCTCAAAAAGAGCTTCCATCCCATAGAAAAAAACTATTGACTGACCAAGAAACCTCAGCGTAAAATTTTAAGAAGAGGTCAATATGAAGGAATATTGGCAGCAACAATTGTGTGCACTGCAATAGCAATTGGATATCAACTTATAAGGGTTTCTACAAATGTATGTCAAGTTAGTGAGGTTTCCACAATTGAAATTGGCATTGGGCCAACTATAAGGAAAATGTCGAGTTACAGGAGTAGTCGAGTTACCGAAGTTATCATTACGTATTTCATAGAATGCTTAGCTATTTCTTAGAATGTGTATAGATAAAGTGTAAACTTTCCCCTCCATTACACTCTTTAACTTATTATTCATCCTCTATTATATATTTTTTCATGAAGTAATTATTTTATGGAATAACTAGGTATTTCGTCGAATAACTGAATTATACACTTGAACGGTAAAATACGTTAATGCATTAGAAGAAACTATTTAATCCTTTTGCAGCAGAACATAACAACTTTAATGAGGAACATAAAAATATTTAAGTTAACTTTTGAAACAAAATCGCAACAAAATAAACTTTGTACTCAATCGTTCCTTTCGTCAGTGCAAAAAGTACACACCATAGATTATGTTATTTATGTCTGTAATAATTAAACAGCTATTTTTAATATGAGATATTTCAGCACATTCAATATATTTTTATTGGGATATACACGTTTTCGTCGAAAAAATTGAACATTAAATAATATATTCATTACATTCTTTTAAAAATACCGTTTTGAATGGAATAAAAAAAAAAAAAAAGTTAAGAGTTACGGAAAATGATCATGGACGATAAATATCTATGCCATTAAATTATTTTAAGTGTTTAAACATTGCCATTAGCTGAAATTTGTTAAAGTTTTTAAAATTTGAGTTTAAAGAGAGCGTACATAACTGCACATAAGTTATTTATTTTGTGCATAAATTGAAGGTTCTTTTAAATATTTGAAATGCATATTTTTTTAATGAGTTATCGAAGATATAGTTATTATGTTGAAACAACTATAAAGGCTTTTAGTAATCAATAAATTATGAATAAACAGGAAAAGGAAATGTATCATTAAATTACGATGTTCAACGCACATTGTTGATTTAAGTAAATTTAATTAGTCCTTTTAGATTCAATTATTTCCATCATCCAAAATTGAATCTTCTCTCATTTTAAGTTTTTTATTAATTAATGAAGTAGCGAAATAAATTGAATGAAATTTTAATTCAATTTTCTTAGTTTGTGCACATTTTTTTTTCCTTGTTGGTTGTTTGGTTTAAAAATATTTCGGTAAAAGCTCGAAAGTAACAATGCATAACACTGAACATATTTCGTCACGATGTTTGTAAAGATGAATTCAATTTTATTTTTTGAAAATATAATGCAAAGTGCGTGACATGAGAATCAAACCATGTAATAATGTAACGAATGGAATTGAATGGTCGGATGGAACGGCTTTGGATCTTATGAAATACAAATCTTACAGGCGAGCGTTTTTCCTGAGAGGGCAATTAAATTTGAAAAAGTTGCCTAGAAAATTCCTTATTCAACGTTGCTCCCTTGTAATAAATTATTCCCTTCATAAAAGAATAAAGATAAACCCAAACTCTTTTTTAACGTACAACCACCTAACCAATTTTGAAAAAAAAAAAAAAAAAAAAAACGTGGTTCAAACCGACAATTCAATTGTGTATCTAACAAAAAGATGATCTTTAACACGTTTTACTTCCATAGACGTTTTCAGAAATCTGGCCTGAAATAACAATTTGACTTAATCACATTATGTTATTAAAAACTCTTGTTCTAGTGCATAGTTATCATTCAAAAGCATAAAAAATGAAACCACTTACTCAAAAAAAGGCCTTGTTGTATATGTACCCCACGACGATAAACACGTTATTTCGGTCCAGCCAGTAAAGATAATCCAACCCTTTGTGTGGTTTTAAGTGGCTCCACAAACATTAAAATATTACATAAAATACACTCCCAGCTCAGTCAATTTCAGCCGAGGCCTGCAGTTTCGTGCTTATTAGCACTCATTCAGCTGAAATTGACTGAGCAGGCGGTGTACTTCATGTATTTCTGCCTTAGCCCGTGCTCTAGAGCGGTAACTTACTGAATATACATGCCTTGCCTTCAATCTCTGAGTTAAACCGAACCATTGCTTCAGTCACTCGTCTGGTCAGTGCTAATTCTGTGTTAACTACCAGTTTGTTTGGCACCCTTGGCTTCCTTAAGAGGTTTTCCACCTCCAGCTCATTCACTTCCTATGCCGGGCTGATAAGTGCTAATAAGCACGAAACTGCAGTCCTCAGCTGGACTTGACTGAGCTGGCAGTGTATTTCATATATTTCTGCCTTAGCCCTGGCTATAGGGCGGTAACTTACTGAATTAAACTTATTATGACTTATTTTATTTATTGAATTAGAATTTATTTTCATAATCATGCTTTTTGTTCGCTTTTTTAATAAATTTATATATATATATATATATATATATATATATATATATATATATATATATATATATATATAAATAACAATAAATCACTAAGAACTACGCATCTTTATTCGTGTTTTAAAGTTGTAAACGAGCCGGAACATAAACATAAATTGGAGAGAGAAATCTGAATTTGGAAGCATATTCTGAGCAGTCACCGCACTCGACAAATGGTATGCAGAAGGCAGTTTCCAACTTGGGGGATCGAGTGCGATAGAGCGTCTCAATGCAGAGCGAGTATCCAGCAAATTCAACCGAGCGCGTCGAGGACCGCATGCTGAGTAGAATGTGAGGGCTCATCTGGACAGAAGCCTTGTCTCTCTTATATATTTCCGTATCGATTCTTTGGCCTGACGTTTTGATAAATATGTATGTATGGGTCTGGGTTCTGAAAGTTTTATTGATACGTTTGCGATGCTATATCTCCTTCTTGTACCAAGTGGCGAAAATACGTGGGAAGGTTAAGCGCAGCATTCTGATAAATGAGTTTCTGAGATATTTTTAAAAATGCGTTTTAATTCCGTATTAAAACTGAGAAAGTGCTGGAATTTGACTTTTTTTTTTGGGGGGGGGGGGGGTTCAGCGGAAAGCAAAAAAGGAAAATTGTATACCAAAGCTCAAGTATAATGGATAATAAAAATATAAAATAATGAAAAAATTTTAAAATGCAGTTATAGCCCTTAACCAACCCACAACACAATGTATTGTTTTGTGTAAAATTCATGTTATGACTAGCTTACTACTCGGCGTTGCTTGGGATGTCGTTACCGCGGTAAATTCTGTAGATAATTAATTGATGAATTCTACCCAACCAACCAACCACCCTAGGTACAATCCCTAAAAAGATCTAGAATAGCACAGAAAAATCAAGCATAAATAATCGGCTTTTCCTGCAACAGTAATATTTATGGGAAACAATAGCTAGTTTCCTTAAATTTCATTTGTGACTGGCAGCCATGAAACGAAAATTTCAATAAGTATAAAGAACAAAATAATCCTCATTGGAAACGAAAACACATTAGCATACAAACTTGAAACATTTCCAAAATATGTAAGTATTTTCACTTGTTTAAAAATATTTATCTGTTTTTTTCTCTTGAAAACAGCGTCTAAAACTTTCTATACATGACTTTTGAAAAACAAATTATTTTGAAAAATGTAGATACCCGTATTTCTCCTTGTCCTCACCTTAGGTATTTCAAAAGACTTCAATTACTTCGTCTTCTTGGTGTGATTAAAAAGTTACTGAATTTGCAGTAATCGTTTTGGAATACCTTGGATAATGTCACCCTCCCTGCTTTGAAAAACAAACGTTCACTAGTTTTCGAGATAGTTCTAGAGATAGTGTTGCCAAACGCTGAGATAATGTTTTTTGAAGCTAAAAATTTTCATCCAAGATGTTTTCAAAATAAGTTATTAAGTTTGGAGACTGTTTTAAATCGTGCAAAAAAATAAAATAATGAAAGTTTTTGTGCTGTTTAAAGATTTGTGTAATTAGTATGCGTGGATTATTTTACATATAAATTACGTTTTTAAGATTCTTTCAATAACGTTTTTTGGTTACATCGTGGGTCAGAGAAGAAATAATACAATGTGTTTGACAGTCCAATACAGGGACAGTTGTAAAAATTACCAAGGGCCTCAGGCATTGAGATCTTTCTGCAAAAAGTATGGAGAGACTAGTGGTCAATTGCATAATAAGTTAGTGTCCAATCAGCACAATAAACTAAAAAAAGCCATTAAATTGCATCAAAGCTCCTATGAAATGGAAAATATTCTGGCAATGAATTTATTATTCGCCAATGTTGTAGAAAAGACATCCATTCCAGCTTTGACTTGAGAAACGCCTAAAACAATCAGACGAAGAGCAAAAATGATATACTCAATTCTAGTTATTAACAGAATGTTGAGATGACACACTAAACAACGAAATACATTCATAAAAGCCTTTAATTATGATAATAAACAGCTTAGAAGTTATTAGAGTTATTAGAAGTTAGCTTTTATTTAGTTTAGAAATTTAATGTTAATATAATATTTAATAACATTATAATATATTAATAATGTTTATATGTGCAATTTTTTTAAGTCACATATTAGCTCATTTATTTTAAGAATATGTGCTCCCCCGTAAAGAGATTTGTCCCCCATAACGGAACAAAACTATTCTTTGTGTTATTCTGGTGTGTTAGCTACCTTATTGTAAAGTTTCATTAATATCCATTTACTCCAGGGGAAACGCTTTTGATAAGCTCTCTGCTTGCATTGACTGATTCCATTAATGCAAACGGTTGGTAAATTGCGATTCAGACGAAATGCCAGAGAAAGACATACTTCTCTTTTCAGGGTCCACCGCATCTACAACTATTTGTGGCTTAACCAGTTACATGGAACCCTGAAGATAGCTCTATTTTTTTTTTTTTTTTTTTTTTGATCCAGACCAGAAATCGAGCAATCCCTGGTCCAGCAACCTCAGAGGTAGTGTTTCACTTCGAGGACTTTGTGTTCACGAGCATATTTAACGTCTCCCAAAAGAAAGACATACTACTGGCTCAAAGAGAAAAGTATTACAGTGAAGGATATGGAAAAAATCGAAGTTAGTTGAACTATTGGTATTCAAGAGGCTTATTAAGCGTCAATGCAAGACAACTGAAACATTAAGAAACCAATATTTTTGACCCGTATGTAATTACAAAGTATTTAAAAGGCATTTCATCATATATATATACATATCCGTGTAACAAGTAACATTCTTAGATAAATAAAGTTTTTTTTTTGTTTTTGAGTCAAAGTATGCTATAGGTTTATTCGTGTTTTCTTGTACCAGCCAGGCTTTCAATTTGGGGTACGCTGCTTAACTTTTCCAACTGCATCGTAATTTGGTGTGAAATCCGACTTCCATAGTATGACATATGGGCCCGTTTATAAGTTGTGCAACCATTTACAGCACAACAACACATTCGATCAAAGAAAGGACAATAGAAAGAAAATACATACATGCTTGAGCCGGGAATCGAACCCGGAACCTTCCCATAACAGTCAGACTTATCTGAACACTAGAGAAGGTGAACGGCAGTTCTACTTCTTCAAAGCATTTTTGTTTACGTGGAGGAAGAAGTAACCTATGGTGGCCTCAAAACAACAGCTGTATATCGTCAGCTGTTTCTTGTATAAAATGTCTGACTTTTGCTCTTAGGTGATGATAGTATAAGGGGCATTCAAATGAAACCAGGTCACTAGTTTTAAGTAACGGTAGCGATTTTATTAACTCAAAAATAATCGCCAAAACTGTTGGCACATTTATCCCGTTGCGACACTAGGTGGTTAATTCCATCTTTGAACAAGCTAGTAGGTCACTATCGGGTCCAGTACTGAACATAGTCACACACTTCGTCATCCATTGTGATATCCACGATACCCGGTGTGTCGTCTGCGGATAGCTTGTTTTAGAGGTCCAAAAACACGATAGTCACACAGTCTGCACGGTGAAAGAGTGCATAGTAGATGTTCCAGCTCCAGCGTTTCCCATCGAAACTACTGCAATGTCGGCTTCACCACATTGACCGTATGTGGACGCTTTTGGACAACATGACTGGTCGTTTTGTCTTAATATCTTGTCTAAGGTTCTGAAAAGTGACTTGATAACGCTGGATATTAATAGTTTCCCCCTTTCAGGAATTCGACAAGCAGTGGGCCCAAAGAGAAGCTCCCCTCAACTTGAGTAGATCTTTGTGGTAAAAAAAGGACTTGTTTCGTAGTGGACGATAACTTGTGTGACCACATTCTCTTTTGCGTTAAACCACACTGTCACTCTGCAACATGAAACGTTGCGCATGCGTCAGTTTCTCTAGTAATAGATGGTGTTTCCATACATGCAGTTACGCGGCATCGGCTAACTTCTAATGTGAAGTTAGACCCACTGACCTGGTTTTATTTGAATGAACCTTATACACCGTGCCTCATCTCAAACTATACTCATTCGAACCATTCAAGAAGAAAAGCTGCCATTTTATCTTGCATGTGACTGCTCATTCATTTCACTAGGAATGAATACTTTTAAAAGACAATTAACACAACTTTTTGGTCAAAAAATCATATACGCTTGTGATTTCTTAAGCAACAAAACTTGTTAACCAACCTTTCAAATTAATTGCTTATTTAGTGTATGAGCTCTTTTGTGCGGGACAAAATGCCCTTATTTCCTTGAAATGGCTTACTTCAGATTATTTAAAAAACTTTAATTTTTTTAACGTAAGTAATATCAACAAGCATAAAAACTAGAAACACGCATTTCTACACCCCCTTTCGTTTAAACTTTTTTACACCAAGCTTTAACCTTGGGTGAGTACTTTCACTCTCGTTAATTTCACTATAGTTTTAGTGTTTTTAAACTGCTGTCGATTCTTGCCATACGGAGGATATTATGTATAATTGATCTTGCATAATGTGGTAATGTGAACAAGCTATTCATGAAAATCTAATTATCGAGTTTCGCATGCTTTCCCAATGTTCAAAGCTGATACTCGCTTCAGGCCAACTCTCCGAAATGAATAATGACTTGAACGTGGTAAACGAACCGTTTATGTCTTCAATATAACGTGGCTAAGTTGGAAATGATCATGTCTTCTGACGGCATAACAGAAATATATTATAATTAGTACGTAATTGAAGATTACGAACCTTAAAATATGCATCAAGCTGTAAAGAAAGTATTCAATAGATTAAGTTTTTGTTTTTTGGTTCAATGTCATGATTTGAGTTTGAACCTTTATTTTATTATCGCAATAAGCTAAATTGGAAGTTTTGGTCGTCTGATCTATACTGCTAGGAATTTATTACAGGCACAACTCGAAGATAAAGTATGCAAGTGGCATTATAAAAGTTTCAAATTATGCCTAAACGGAGCGTGAACGTTAAGTTTGTATTAAGTACGTCTTTAAGTTCGTATTTTTTTTCAAGTAAAATCTTATTTTATCTAAGTTAATCCTAGGTGAGGTAAGCAGGTGTTAAACCAGATTTGTTCTTAAAAAGATAATTAAAAAAAAAACTTACAGAGAAAGTAAAATACAGAGATACATGCTTCGTTTAGGTATTAATTATTCATTTGTTTATTTATTTCTTTATAAATATAATAGCCCACTTCAGAAAAAATCTAATTACAGTGGCAAAAATAATATAAATTTAGCTATTAAAACAAATTTTACTTTAAAACTACTAAAATATCTAGATTTAAAATTATAAAATAACATGTTACAAATATCTAAATCACGACAATGAATGTTAAACAGTTTGTAAAATTTAGAAATATAAAAATTATCTACATAGTTAAATTTGGTAAAAATAGATTTAACACATGAACGACTCCTAAGAGTCCTACTTTGGGACAGAAAGATGAATCAATTTAACAATATCAGAGCAGTCAACTTAATTATTTAGTACCCAAGAGGAAAAAAATAGAAGAACTATTGAAGATTTATTTAGAAAATAAATTTGAAACTTTTACAATGCCATTTGTTTTCTTTATTTTTGAGTGGTGCCTGTAAATAACAATTGATAACGATGCATAAAATATGTTATAAAAAAGACTTAATCTTTACCAGATTCATGTCCCCCATGTCCTTCAGCTATCTACCGTTTCAGCATGCTAACGATAACTCGATTTTCATTCGAACTCGTTTGCATAATCTTTTACCTGATGAGATGAAGCGATTTTAAGTGCATCATGTGCATCGCTGGAGTAGAAATTTTCCAAAGTTTGTCATCACTTCTTCAAACAGACTTCTTTAGTTCCTTGCCCTAACAAAGAGTACCAGTGCCTTTTTTCTGTAGTTTTTTTCTATAGAAAGATCCTTCTATCTAGCTCTTATCTGAACTGCTCTCGAACAATCCTTCTTCGAACGAACAAGATACTTTACTCATAAATGCAAGCGAGTTAGTAATAGCAAAAGAGAGAGGGGGGAGGGAGATAGAGATAAGTTCTTAGTCCGAAAAGTTTCCAATTACGCTTTTTCCGATTTTCTTTCTATTCTTTTATGCAGCTTTAGTAAATAGATTTTTTCTTACTTTTTTTTCGCTTTCGCTAATGAGAAGTTCATGATTTTTTTGCGTAGTTGTTACACTTCTTATGTTCGTTGAGAAGATGAAAAAAAGAAACCGTCTGTGTCTTTTTTTCCCTAATTGCTGCTTTCTTTTGAATATTTTAATCAGGCAAAGATTTTAGATCAGAAATAAAGTTTACTCAATTCAAATTTATAATGCCAATTACGTATTTATTTGTCAATAATAAGATTAAAAACATAAAAATGAAAAGAATGAAAAATATCTATGACTTTGAAAAATATCCCCGACATTTTCAACTTGATATAAATGTGCAAAATTCAACTTTCAAATATATTATTAATTATACGAAAAAAATCACTCTTCCAAGGCTGTTCTTTTATGAAATTAACGTAATATTAACCATTAATAAAAAGTAGAAGAAATGAACTGTCAGCTGATAATTTTGTTGACAGATAACCATTTTCGTTCTTAATCGAAAATTGAATATTTACATAATGTTTCTAACTGCGAGCATTAATCAAATATATGATATTTTCATTACTATTACATAAATACCTTTGCATTTTATTTTCTACATTAGGTGTCCCGTTTGAAAGTTTTGGGAAAAATGTTCGGTAAAAAGTACACTTCAAAATTCAGGAAACTTTTATGGTAAATACTACTGTAAAATGTTGTATTTACTGTACAGAAAAAAATTTACTGTAAATTTAACCGAAAAAAAAATCAACAATTGCAGTGCCAATTGATAAACCACGTGACTAATAGTGCGAAGCTCAAAACACCGTATTTTCCCTCACTCAATGTGTCCTAATTGGTATGGTGGTCAGCAAAGCTACCTGCCAGTACGAAGTTTCCGAGATCGAAACTGTTGATCGCATGTTGCGTTTTTTAACGTTTATTCTACCAAAAAATTGTGCAGTAAAATATGATTTTACGGAAAAAGTTACTGCCATACATGTATGCCAGTAACTTTTTCCGTAAAAATGACAGGATTTTTTTTAAACAGTGTAATACAACAGCACATTATAAGCACAAAATGGCTTACTTTATGAATACAAAAAATCAAAATAGTACACATTTCATCTTTTCCTGCCATTTTCTGTTTGATCCTTGAAAAATACTCTCTTTATGGGATTGATCACATACCTGAGCTTCGCAGCCATATCGTACACTTGTACTCTTCTGAAATGACCGTCCCTCCTCTAAAAATATCAAGGAGTTATTTCCGGCATTGAAAAATAAACAAAACAAACATATATATATATATATATATATATATATATATACATGTACATGTATTTATCAAAATAATGGAAACACTCTGTGACAAGTATGTTGGGAATCGCTTCTCTGTCGTAAATGTTATGTAAATAACGGTGCTTTCTGAGTGTAATCTCTCACACTAGAGAATCCAGATAGTGATTGAGTTCTGTGATCACTTTTGCTGCTATTGTTCAGTTTTTAGACATTGCAATCCACTTCAATACCCGTCGGTTTCTTTCACTGAGCTTATCTTTCCGCCCACTATTTTGCTTTGCAGGAGCTTGTCATCCCGCACTGTGTGTATACAAACGTCAAAAAGTTGAGATATTAGACTTGCTTCAGCTATACGCGTTCGAACAATTTAGCCTGTTGTTTTAAAATTTGAGAGGTCCGACGTTTCACGCGCTTGAAAAAATCCAAGCCTTCCAGAACTTTAATTAAGCCAACTTATGCTACCAGAATGTGCACATTGCTATTTATAAAAAAAAAACAGATATTTAGTTTTATTCTTTATTACTTGCGAAGCACATTCAAAATTGTAACTTTTATTCACAGGTGTTTCCATTATTTTGATAACTACCTGTATATATATATATATATATATATATATATATATATATATATATATATATAATATATATATATATATATATATATATATATTATATATATATATATAATTTTAGAAAAATGTAATGTGGCAGCGTTTACATGGTGTGATTAGCATTTGAGTAGATTTCACAATGCAGCCAAATTATATTTGCCCCAACTATACACATATCTCTAGTTTAGTTTTTAGAAAGACATTCTACTCACGATTCATCAATATGTGAAACAGATTTTATGTTCCTTCTGTGTAGTACCGTAATGCTTATATTTTTATAAACATATATTTTGGTCTCAGGTTTTTACTAAATAAGGAAACACTTAGAAAAGGTAAAAAAGCAACTGTCAATAACGTTACTCTCAAGGGAAACCTCGGGTAAAAAAATATTTTTGAAATCTTATTTTCTGCAAAACTAAAGCACTTTAAGTAAATGATAGAATGTAATTAGAGGAAGTAGTTTATTTAAAGCTTTTATCTAACATTTATGCGAAATTTTATATTTTGTGTACGCAGAAAATATTTTCTCTTGGGAGATTATTTCATTTCTTTTCGAAAATAACTTTTGGTAAGAACATAACATTGAACACATTCATTATTGTAAAACGCTCGTAAATGGGTTTTTTGTTTAAAAGAGAATTTTTTATAGTTAATTTGCTTTTGATGTTTTTTGCATGAAACTTTTTATTTTGCGTTTCATTCTTGAGGCCGATGAAGTTTCAAGTTGTATTATAATGCCAGATTACGAGCAGAATAATTTGAGCTCTTAAAGCAGCATTAAGCCTTTTTGTGTCATCAAAAAGAAAAAATAAAGAAAAAAATACACTCGTTTGTTTAAAATTATTTAAAATTAATAACCTTAATATCTGAAAGACGTTTATTTTAATTTTAAAATTTATTTCAACTCCTATTTTGAACTTAGTGTTAAAAAAAGAAAAATTAATTTGAATTTTAACGTCTTGAATTCAAATTATGTTTTTTGCAATCACGAGTGTGTGTATGTAGGCGTGTGTTTTGTGTGCGGGGGGTATGTGTGTTTTTGTTGAGGTATGTGTATGTGTGTGTAGGCATGTGTGTTTGTATCTGTGTGCTGGCATAAGTGTGTGGGTAGTTCTGTGTATGAATGTGTGGGGGGGGGGGGGTATGTGTCTGTGTGTAGGCATATGTGTTTGTGTCTGTGTGTAGGCATATGTGTTTGTGTCTGTGTGCAGGCATGAGTGTGTGGGTAGTTGTGTGTATGTGTAGGTGTCTGTATGTATGCGTGTCTGTATGTGTGCGTGTGTGTATGTGTGTGTAGGTATATATGTGTGTGTGTAGTTGTGTAGGTATATGTGTGTGTGTATTATTGTGTATGTATGCGCGTGTGTGTAGGACATGGATGCAACCTGGAGACGGCTTTCGCTATAGGAGCAGCATCGTGAGGAGCCGGTCGACGGTGATGCTGAGAGGGTGCTGGTGGGAAAATAAAATGATAGGAAGCGAAAAAACAGTCAAATGAAAGCAATAAGCAATCGTGATTGCTCAAAAAACAAGTTCCGAAAGTAAAATTAATGATGGATAATGTTATCAATGGCAACTTGCTGTAACATTCACCTCGTATGTGTATGTTTAAGTACAAAAGGTCTTTTTGTGCCGATAAATTTGAGTTATTTTCTTCAGTGCCTGTCTAAGATCCGATGCGGCAGAATAATACTGGGCTGCTACTAGTGATTGCAATACTGGTGTACCGAATACTGGTATTTCGAGCAAATTGGCATGAGAGACACTGAGTTAATTTCTTCATTGCCTAAGATCCGACGCGGCAGAACTATACTGGGCTGCTACTAGTGATTGCAATACTGGTGTACCGAATACTGGTATTTCGAGCAAATTGGCGCTTACAATTGGCAAATAACTCAATGCCTCTCAGGCACTGAGTTATTTTCTTCAGTGTCTGTCTAAGATCCAAAGCGGCAGAACTATACTGGGCTGCTACTAGTGATTGCAATACCGGTGTACGGAAAACTGGTATTTCGAGCACATTGGCAATTTCGTAATACCGGTATTTGCTGAGGTAAAATACGAGTACTTTCGGTATCCTTCAAGCGGCCGTGATGTAAAATTCCTTCACCCAGCGATGTATCGAAGAGCGGCCGTGTCGAAAAATTTCGCCATGAATATTCTTCCATAGAATTTTACGTCGCAGCCGTTCTCGAAGCAGAATATTCAAGGCCAAATTTTTCGAACACGGCCGCTCTTCAATACATCGCTGGGTGAAGGAATTTTACGTCACGGCCGCTTGAAGGGTTAACTGAAAATAGTAAATAGTTTCAATTAAAGGATTTTCAATGTAACTTTGTACATTTTCCCTTCCATGAAACAGAACCAAAATCAATCCATTGATGTAAAAATTCGGCACCAAAAGCACAAACAAATAGAATATAATAGGGAAGTTTTCGATCTTTCAATTACATTTCTTTTAAGATGGAGTAACATGTATGAACATCATAGGTGAAAAAAATTTTGCGATACGATAAGTAGGTTTTTTTAAATTAATTTTTAAAGTTCAAGCGCTAGTGACGTCAAATGGCATAGGAAGTGACGTCACGCGCTCTTCCGATAGGGGAGAAGCTGAAGGACGTGCATTCGACTTCGAAGACGAAACGTAAAAGGCTTATCTCCTCGCATTTAACTCCTCGCGTTTCTGGAACATTAAACCTCTCATCCTCTCGGAAATATTCGAATATCATCATTGATGTTAATTGATGAAGATTATTTAGATTGTGCTTTAACGAATCCGGCCTCCATAGTGTGTTCAATAGGATTATTGAATTTCTAAAAAATAAAAATATCAGCGCGCTCAAAATGTCCCTAGCGAAAACAAGGGATCTTCGGCGGAAGGCTGCCCATTAGCACCGTGTGACGTAGGCTCGTGACGTTTCAGAAGAGCGCACGTTTGAAGTGGATTTTTAAAAATTCATTAAAAATCAATCACGATGTTTTAAAATTCGGCGATGGTAAATTTTTTAGTTTTGAGGGTCAATTAACAATATCCAATAGCCAAAATATGAACATTTAATAGGTTGCAACTTCCCTATTAAACAAAAGTGGTGGTAAGACTGCAAAATCATATTTTCGTTGTTAATTTGCTTTTGATGTTTTTTGCATGAAACTTTTTATTTTGCGTTTCATTCTTGAGGCCGATGAAGTTTCAAGTTGTATTATAATGCCAGATTATGAGCAGAATAATTTGAGCTCTTAAAGCAGCATTAAGCCTTTTTGTGTTATCAAAAAGAAAAAATAAAGAAAAAAAATACACTCGTTTGTTTAAAATTATTTAAAATTAATAACCTTAATATCTGAAAGACGTTTATTTTAATTTTAAAATTTATTTCAACTCCTATTTTGAACTTAGTGTTAAAAAAAGAAAAATTAATTTGAATTTTAACGTCTTGAATTCAAATTATGTTTTTTGCAATCACGAGTGTGTGTATGTAGGCGTGTGTTTTGTGTGCGGGGGTATGTGTGTTTGTGTTGAGGTATGTGTATGTGTGTGTAGGCATGTGTGTTTGTATCTGTGTGCTGGCATAAGTGTGTGGGTAGTTCTGTGTATGAATGTGTGGGGGGGGGGGGTATGTGTCTGTGTGTAGGCATATGTGTTTGTGTCTGTGTGCAGGCATGAGTGTGTGGGTAGTTGTGTGTATGTGTAGGTGTCTGTATGTATGCGTGTCTGTATGTGTGCGTGTGTGTATGTGTGTGTAGGTATATATGTGTGTGTGTAGTTGTGTAGGTATATGTGTGTGTGTATAGTTGTGTATGTATGCGCGTGTGTGTAGGACATGGATGCAACCTGGAGACGGCTTTCGCTATAGGAGCAGCATCGTGAGGAGCCGGTCGACGGTGATGCTGAGAGGGTGCTGGTGGGAAAATAAAATGATAGGAAGCGAAAAACAGTCAAATGAAAGCAATAAGCAATCGTGATTGCTCAAAAAACAAGTTCCGAAAGTAAAATTAATGATGGATAATGTTATCAATGGCAACTTGCTGTAACATGCACCTCGTCACCTCGTATGTGTATGTTAAGTACAAAAGGTCTTTTTGTGCCGATAAATTTGAGTTATTTTCTTCAGTGCCTGTCTAAGATCCGATGCGGCAGAATAATACTGGGCTGCTACTAGTGATTGCAATACTGGTGTACCGAATACTGGTATTTCGAGCAAATTGGCATGAGAGACACTGAGTTATTTTCTTCATTGCCTAAGATCCGACGCGGCAGAACTATACTGGGCTGCTAATAGTGATTGCAATACTGGTGTACCGAATACTGGTATTTCGAGCAAATTGGCGCTTACAAGTGGCAAATAATTCAGTGCCTCTCAGGCACTGAGTTATTTTCTTCAGTGCCTGTCTAAGATCCAAAGCGGTAGAACTATACTGGGCTGCTACTAGTGATTGCAATACCGGTATACGGAAAACTGGTATTTCGAGCAAATTGGCAATTTCGTAATACCGGTATTTGCTGAGGTAAAAAACGAGTACTTTCCGTATTAACTGAAAATAGTAATTAGTTTCAATTAAAGGATTTTCAATGTAACTTTGTACATTTTCCCTTCCATGAAACAGAACCAAAATCAATCTATTGATGTAATAATTTCGCTCCAAAAGCAGACTAACAGAATATAATTAAACAAAAGTAGTGAAAAGACTGCAAATTCATATTTACATTGTAAGCTGGTTAGATGAACCGCAATTTCGTGCGATTTTGTGCACCAAGTTTCTATTTTTCTATTTCCCTGATCACTCACTTTCCCATTTGTGAAAGTTAATTTCGAGTTCAATTTTGAATGCATTTGTTCGCTAAACAATTTATTCCAATTATCAATTCCAGTAATACTTTATGATCTCATTTTGAATTATTTGTCTCAAATGAACGAAGTTTGACAAAATCTTTTTCTTGTTATCATAACAAATGGTAATTTTTCATTACCAGTATTGGATTGTTGATCTGTCACACTATTTGGCTTCAAGCCGGCAAGATAATATTTGTAAATTATATAGTGAATTGAAAATTATCCTAATTTTAAAGTAAAATAAATTGAAACATATTTTCAGATAGTTACATAAATATAATTGAAAAAAAAGCAAAAAACGAATAAGCGAATCTAACAAGATCATGTTTAGTCAAGTTTATCGTAAACTTCTAACGAAAGGGCTAATAAAAAGCAAACACTAATCCCTTCTGCTCAAGAGAAAATTATGTTAACAATGTAACATTGTTACATTGTTATATTGACGATTGTAAAAGTATCGTCTCTCGAAAATAAATTACCACTAGCTAAATATTTTTTTTACAAATATTTAAAATACACACAATATAAAAGAAACACACACACACACAGGAAAAAAAAAGATTTATCCAAACATTACACGCAGAGACCGAAGAATTTGCAGATGAAGGACTTCTAGACAATTAGAGGATGTGTATTGCGAATTTTTAACACTACCACTGACCTGCGTGAAATCAGAAAAAGTATTTCAACCGCAGGTAAGTTAAGCTCTAAAATGAGTTCCAGGCTAAGAGACTTTTTCAATAGATGCTTACGGTTTTTATTATTACTGATTTTTTATTATAACATTTGTTCCTTTATTTTATATTTGTTCATAATATGTTTTCATAAATAATACAATTTTTGCGCAGAAATATGAAATGTGGCAACGAAACAATATGTTTTTAAGCATTTTTTGAGAAATTTCAAATGACAGTATCAATACCGGAATTCCGGTATCACGTTTCAAAAATACCGAATACTGGCACTCAATTTTGGTCCGGTATTGCAATCCCTAGCTGCTGCATTTCTCGTCAAGGGAGAAATTAGCTGATACCGAATTATTTATTCATTTATTCCACAGTGCGATCTTTGGGTGAAATTTGGCACTTTGCTTTAGAAATTGGATTGGTTTGTGAAACTCATATGTAACGTTTTTTTTTTCTTTTTTTGTCATCATCTCTGTAAATAGTTAAATATTTTCATTTTTTACGTAGTACTACGTTTAGTTGTTACGTCTAGTAGTACTTCCATCTGAACCGAACGTACCAGCCAATAACAACTGACATACAGTTAGCGATCTCCTCTAATTCGCCAAGTAGCTAGCTAGAAAGTGAGACGTTTGATCTGTTAACTAGGTTTTTCTTCCACGCGTCATGATGTCATTGCCAAAAATTTTTGCAAACAAGTATAATCCATACCAACATAAATCTTGTATGTTATAGCCGATATTAAATTTTCTTTTATATATTTCTTATGAATACTGCGCTTTTTGAAATAGTAAAACATTACTGTTCCGTTTGTTTGCTTGTTGTGATTGGGATTAGTGAGCGAAGTAAGCAGGGACGGAGTCCTCTAGTGTAAGCAATAATAAAAGTTCTAACAAAGTTCTGTAGAGCACGCCCAAGGACAACACGTACCTACGTAAATAATAATTTCATATTCGGTCTGGGTTGCAGAAAGGTTTGAGGTGGGCTTGGTACACTTAAAGTGGTTTGTTTGATTCCCACCATCTAAAGAAGAACTTACTCTTTTTGAGCTATAATATCTTTCATGTTTATTAGTATCACACCCCCCCCCTCTTGTGTTTCGGATAATATCGCTTGCACACTTATTTTCTTCATGCACTGAAATGTAATTTAATATTAACAGTATTGTTAGACCCTGAACCTGTGGCAAAAGTTACAAAAGGTCTGTTTAAAACTTTCAAAAGAGCAGACATGAAATGACTACTTTTACTAAAATTAACATGATTGCCGTTCCTGATTTGCATTTTTTTTGTCTCACCTAGATGTATCGTTGAAATAGTGTCTGCTTTGTTTTTATCTTTTCACCTGTTTTTATTCTTCTAGTCTAAAATTAGTATTTAAAGTTCCAAGTGAATAATTTTGCTTAGAAATGTTGCTCTATATTTATTTGACACTATATAGTTTTTTAAAAAATCCTAATACCATTCAAGTATTTGTGTTTTGCCGGTGCAGTGTTTTTAAATTTGTTTTTTAGTATTTGTAACATCTCATTTCAAAATATAAGCGCAATAAATGCCATTTTCAGACAAAAAAAAAAAAAAAACACATCCGTATACTGCCAGAAAGGGAATTTTTTAATAAGCTATTATAAGGTAATAACAAATGATATTAGCAACTAACTAAACTGTTAGATAATGTTGATCTAACAGTTTAAAAACAATGCAGCAAACACTACATATTTTACCTCGATGGATTTTAAACTATGATGACATAGTTACCTTTCACATGATACCTGAGAGCAATTTTTTTTAAATAATATTATTCACTGTGTGTCGCCTTGACTTTTTAAAAGTTTTAACAAGTTCTAACTATCCAAACAGAAAATAAACGGTTATTGTTAGTGCTAAAATAGTATTTATATCACAGTATACACTCCACACTTATTTTCTGAGGTAGAGATCATATTTTTTTTCAAAACCACAAACGAACATTTTCCGCAAATGCTCAAAAGTACGAAGCCCACCTTAAATCATATTAATTGAATGATGCCTTTCAGTTGATTTTTTTCCCACAATTCCAATACTTCTTCCGTGTATTAAATGCATCGAAGCAGTACAATATCTTTAAACATAGCATATTAATTGGGAAAAGATGAAATGTATAATAGAATAAACACAGGGAAACTGAGAAAAACGGATAGTGAAATTAGATATTTAGCGTCTGTGCTTTTTTTTTCTCTATAAAAAAAAATACTTACTAAGAGAAGAAAGACAAATCTCAATTAAACAAACTTAGCGAGAAAATAAATTATTTATTTCAAGTTGAACGTGAAACTTTTTAAAAAGTTTAGTATAAACAATTTTTAATGGAAACAATCACTAGTGCAATCAATAACTACCCATCACATAGAGCAAAAGTAAGAGCTCACATATTACTCTCTGTGAACTCTGCGTAAGCTCGACTTTCACTTCACTTCCCTTCTTGAGACGTTTTTTCAAGTCTACTAAACTAATAGTAAACGCCACTAAATTTTAACTAATTTCTATTATGATCCTTTCCCGCTTCAAAAATACTACACTACGTTTTTAGACATTAAAAGCAGGTTGCCGTAGAAACCAAAAATCCAAAATCTTTCTCGATTTTAAAATGTTTACTGCAAACAATAAAGTAGCAAACATGTGTTGGGTGACATGTGTCACATACACTCTCCATGTTTCAAAAAATATTCGCGAAACAAATGAAGATAAATTGATAATTGTCTGGGAGAAAATACGAGGTTTTTTATGTCCAAAATATTGGGCACATCATAACACTTTAAATTTTTCATCTACAAACTTGAAATTCTGTATCTTAGATACTCTTTACCGTAGTACACTGTCTACCAAATAAAAATATTTTTGGTTAAGTATTTCATGTTCCCATTTGAAAGGGATTTAAACGAAGAACTGTTTTGGATTATCTGCAGATATGTACGTACATATGTCTCAAAACAACTTGCCATGAAAAATGCAATTTTGATCAAAAGGAAAATTATTGTTTTCCACAGATACGGGCGTATGTTCGTACATACGGGTCTGAGAATAATATAGTCAAACCTTATGCACTTTTGAAAAAAAGGAACTGGAAATGTAGTGTGTATTGATAATGATTTTCAATGTCTAATATACACCATATAACACATCATGTGAAAAGAAAGACAAAAGACTTAATTAATACAACCATCCGTACAAAGAAAGTATGAAATACATATTAGCCTAAAAGGGTGACATCTTTTTTTTTAAGCCCCAATGGATAAAAGAGAAGTAAATAAAAGCTGTTTAAAACCTACCTTAAGTTTTTTTATGGATATTATTTACTAAAATTATGTTTTGAATTTCAAAACACAAAAACAAGACTTATTCCATACATTAATCAAATTTAAACTCTTTTTGTTAGATCTAGTATGCCTAGGTTCTTATCCACTTACAACTTCTAAAAAGGGAAATAATTTAATTCAGTACCCTTCAAATTGAAACAACTCCAGAAATTTCAGGCTTTATTCTCCACCCGAAGCACGTTCTTGAATTTATGAAAAGTTTGCTGAAGAAAATAAATGAATAAATCTTTTTTCTCCCCTCGATTTTCAATTCTTTATCTTCCGCCAATATATTTAGGCCGGAAGAACATACAGAAAGGCTTAAAGCCTTCAGTACTTGTTTTACATGTTCTGTGCTACAATCAAGATCGTTCTTGATTTTTTTTTTTTTCATTTGTCTGTTCACGAAACCTATGCAAGCAAAACTAATTAATATAGGATTTTATTAAAAATTTCGAAAATATTTTTGTGGTTTACCCTATTTTTAGTCGATATTAAAAATTTCCTCCCCCGTAAATACATCAAAAGGTAAGATTGAAACTGAAAAACAGGGGGAAAGAAATTTTGTGATGGCGAAAAGTAGCGGACACCATTCTTTTTTTTTTTTTTTTTTTTTTACATATAAGCCAAATGGATGGGAAAATTAGGAATTTAATCATCAGTTTTATAGTTTGCTAATTTCAAGCACTTTTATGCCTTATCAAAATAGTTTGTTTTAATATTTTTAACCGCGATAGCTCTCGAATAATTTTCCGTTTAAGTACACGGACTCTTTTTGGAGACTTCATTTCCTACCATGTATAGATATTTCGTAACGAAAAATACATTTTGAATTAAGCTTACAGTACTCAGATTGCTGTCTAAAGGTTAATTGTTTCTCAATAAAGTTAAATTATTGGAAACTGTATATGCCAGACTAGTGTTTAAGATTGGCAAGACGTATACAGGCATTCCTCGTGTAACACGATACTTCTGCAACACGGTTTTAATATTACACGGAACAAAATTTGCGATTATTATAACACGGTTTCGATATTACACGGTACGAAACCTGAATTTAATGTTTCATGGTTTTGAAACAACACAAATGCTAGATTTATAAAATATCAGCTATCATTTTTGTTTAATACATTCTGTTAATTTTTGTTAATAACTCTAATAATTTACTTTATTTTTATGAAACTTAGTCTCGATATAACACGATACATCTTAACCTGATTTTTCTCATGCACTTACATAATTAATATTAAAAATAAGTAAAAATGTTACTAAAAACTAATCCCGTATACACGGTTTCGATACTACACGGAACTAATTAACCATGTTACACGAAGGACACCCGTATGAGAATGCATAAATTTAAAGATATGCCCCCTCCCCCCAACGAACCAAAGACTTTGGGTGTGAAAAATTGCTGAAACTGCTTGGGGGTCAATAAAAAGCACCAAATCGACAAGTAATAATGCACCCGATGATGAAAAAATTACTTATTAATTTCATAATAAGCAATGAAAAGAAATAGTACTGCAAATGATTACGTTTAAAAAAATGAATTCAAACTACTACTGCAATCGTTTACATTTTATTCATAAATTAATTGAACACAATGTGGATGCAAAGGTTGACAGTTTAGGAGGGTCAACACCCCTTTGACCCTCCCCGTACATCCGCACCGCTATATATCTTCTAAAATAAAATGAATTAGTTGTGTTTTAAATATTTTGGTAACTTTTATATACAATATGAAACAATATTAAAAGAACAAGTATGCTTTCAAAAGGTTCTAATTGCACTTTTTGTAAAAAATTCCGATACTTTCAATAAGCCCGCATTTTTGCTGCAATCCTTTCTTACAATGAGCGGCGGGCATCTTGAATTGATCTGGAGCAAAGCTATAGTGTGAACAAGCTGTTCCAGGAAATCTAATTATTGAGTTCTGCTTTTTCTCGTTATAGTCAGTGCCCCAGGTCAAGTCTCTAAAATGAATAATGATTTGAACGTGCTAAACGAACCGTTTATGACTTCAACATTGTTTCTCAACTTCGGATGGTTTGTCTGTTTAGATATTATCTATGTTGACTATTTTGATTGTAAGACACAGAAAATAACAGTATATCTATAATAAAATGGTTAAAAATACTTGTAGCAATGCAAAATTAGATAGGCATCTTTATCTCACATTCTTTACATGAACAATAAACTAACTGTTTGCTGTTCTTCACTTTTTTTTTTAAATTTTAAATGCAGCTAAACAACTTTTAAAATATGTATTGAAGGTCAGTGGAAAAACAAAACAAAATTGGAGTATGCTTTTGTGGTTTCAAATAAAATGCAATGGCTAAAGGTTCGCATTAAGAGTTGAAGGTAAATATAAATTGGTGTCAATGTATCAAGCAAGTGTAAAATATCTATGTTAATAATAGATTTCTCTAAAAGTGTAACCGAAAACGTAATCTATATTGCACGTCTTCGAGCTAAGGGACATGATAAATATGAATTTGTACTGTAAAAAAAAATAATTTGAATTTTTGGCATCTTGAATTCAAATTATGTTTTTCGCTATCACGAGCGTGTGTGTGTGTAAGAATGCGCGTGTGTGTTTGTGTAGGCGCATGTGTGTGGGTGCGTATGTGTATATATGCATGTGTGTGCGTGTTGTGTATGCAGTGCTGTGTGTGTACGCGCGTGTGTGTGTGTAGGCGTTCGTGTGTATGTGTGTGTATGTAGGCATAAGTGTTTGTGTCTGTGTGCAGGCATGATTGTGTGTAGGAGTGTGTGTTTGTGCTGTGCGCAGGCATGAGAGTGTGTACGTGTGTGTAGGCGTGTTTGTGTGTGTGTATGCGTGTGTGTGTAGGAAATGGACGCAACCTGGAGACGGTTTTCGCAAGAGGCGCAGCATCGTGAGGCCGGTCGACGCGACGGTAGTGCTTCCAGAGTTAGTTGTTGGAAAAATAAAATCATAGGAATTCAAAACAGTCAAATGAGAACAATAAGCAATCGTGATTGCTCAAAAAAATTTTTTTTATAACTTATCTCGGGTGTTTTTGTCCGATTTATGTCGGATGTGTTTTCATCCATAAGCTCACTACGTTTTGCATTGAAAAAGGCGTTCCCTGAAACGCCAAAACATATGTCAGCAGTAATCTGCGAATTTGTGCTTTTTAGACGTTGTTACTTTACGTTACTTTATAACTGTATTTACTCATTTGAAAATGTTAGGTCAATAAAATACAGAATTGCATTTTTTTTTAGTTGAAAGCAGCCACGTGTTACGCAAAATACAAGCATTCATGAACATTAAACATGTTAAACTGCATTTTGTTCAACAACTTCGTGTGCAGAACTGTAACTACAACTTTGTTTTGCTCTTCTATTTTTCTTTTACTTATCTTTTTCCAGCACTTTCATAAATTCAATCAAACTCATTTTCTAGTAAGTTGTGTTCAAAGCCTTGTTGTTGATTCAACTTGATAAAAATGCTTCTTTAGCATCTTCATGACTGGAATAGTGGTCTGAATTGAACTGTACAAACACGTTCCAAACAGTGAGTGTCCCTAGCTACAATGAAACCAGAACAAACATACATGCTTAAACCTTTTTATCGTTTGTTATTATGTTTCACTCAAATCGGTAGACTATCAGCAGAGATATAAACACAAAAACACAATTACTAATTAAGTAGTAGAGAAATGTAAGGCAAAGTAAAATGATGAAATATTTACTCTGCTTTCAGCGCCACCTGTCTGGTATTATGTTAACTATATAGTAGCACATGTAGTCTATTCCAGTCACGAAAAAAAAATACCACCGAAGACTAAAGCATATGACAATAGTCATATGACAATATAGACAAATTTCAAAATTTATACTCATAATGTAATATTTTCTTGTAAGCCATTTTTTCCCTTATTCAATTCTTGTTATTAACATACTTATTGGCACCTTTTAATATTGGGAGAAGTATTCATTGAGTTAATATTAAGCATTTTTGTATTTAAATTACCTTGTACAATTAGTCAAGTATTTGCTGGGCAAAGTGAAACAGTTTATTTTGTTCAATTACTCAACTCACTTATTTAAACATTTATTTACTCAATTTATTAGTCATTTACTTTTTTACTCACTCATTTATTTTTCTTCATATATTAATTAGTTAAATTTATTTTTTCATTTTTTGTTTAAATATCTTTCCATTGATTTATTAAAATTTTTATTTACAAATTCATTGCTTCAAAAAATATTTTTTGTAATCGAATAAAATTATTTTCAAAAGAAAAATGTTCTGTTTTTCACTTTGTTCCATAAAAAAAGTGAAATTTTCCCACGCATATTTGGTGAGAAAAAAAGAAAACTACTGTTTCAGCGCTTGTTTTGTTATAAAATTGAATTTTCATTCTTCATGTACTGTGATTTTCCAAACAAATTTTTAGCTAGTTCATGTCAAAAAAATTCACTAATTAGTTATCTTAACACAATTTAACTTTTTCCCACAATCTCCTACTTGTGTTACTAGATGCGTACTTCGCAGATAACAACACATATTTTTGTAATACTACACATGATCTGCACGAAATCGCTTTCTCATTCCAACAAAAAGCTAAATGAAGCTACCACTTAGATGAAACTACACTATCCGAGCCATTTTCCCCACATCACATGACTAAATTCAGAGACCGTTTGATTCGCTCGACTCAGAAATAATTCTCTTACCTTTGAGCAGACACGTTCAAAACGATAAGAAAAAGAAAAAAAAATGTATTATGAAATTTTGAATTCAAATTACGTTTTTAGCAATCACGAGCTGCTACAAGACCCTATTCATTAGAGTGATTGTTTCTAGAAACGGCGCCTGTCCCCCCCCCAGCCTACCCCTCCTCTTAGGCGGTTACGTGTGTATAGTTCTGTATGTGTAGGCTTGTGTGTGTGCGTAGACCTGTGTGTATGCTCGCTGGCGTGTGTGTAGTGTGTATGTGCGAGTGCGTATGTGTGCGAGTTTGTATGTGTATGAGCGTGCGTGTGTGTAGGACATGGACGAAGCCAACAACCAGGACAAGCGGATTCCGAGGGACAATGCTCGGGAACGGAGGAGCAGCGCCTGCGTACTGCAGTGGGGTTGAAAAGGAAACCAAACATCAAGGACGGTCAAATGAAAACAACAAGCAATCGTGATTGCTCAAAAAAAAGTAAGCTTTTAGAAGAATCTTCTATACATATAATAAATAAGATGTTTGTGTGTGTGTGTGTGGCGCGCTTTCTGGGAAAACGGTAAGGCCTAGAAAGATGAAATTTGGTATACAGGTACAGTTTCTGCCGAAAAAGTGCACCTCGGGCTTCGAATTTTGGTATTTTAATTAGAAAAAAAATTATTTAATGTTTTATGTGTTTTTTTGCACTTTTTAGTACTTTTTACCTCACAGACCCCGAACCAATCGCACCACACAAATATTTTTGTACTATAGTGTTGGAAATTTAATTTTAAATATGATGAATGAAAACATTTTGAAGATAGAGCAATTTTTGTATTTTTTATGAATTTTTGAAAAAACCTTCAATTTGCATTTTTTCCTGGGTTTTACATTTTTCTAATACCATCCTGCGAGAAGTATCAAAGCCTCATTTCTAAAATTTAAGTTGGTAATAGTAAAAACATTTCGCCCTCTTCAAAAGAAAAAAGTTCTTAAAAATACGCAATAGTTTTTTTTTTACAATTTTTTTAATGCTGAACACATCATATCTTTATACGCATCGGTCGAAAAAAGCATTGTTCAATCTTCTATGCCTCTGACGTCACTACTTGGATTTCGATTCGATATTTACGACGGAATCTTAATCGCAAACAATGTCAATCTTTTTTTTTTTTTTTTATACTATATAGCTTTCTTCTACATTTCATGACGTGATGACCACGTGTTTTTCCGGCAGAGCTTGCTTTTTTTCTTTCCTTTTTTTTGTTTAATTTAGGGAATGCATTTATTTCATTTTCCATCTGCCCGCCCCCCCCCCCCCCCCAAGCTGAACGTTTTGCTGTTTCGATATTACGTTACATTTCATAGTTGTGCGCATTTAATTCAATAAAAACAGCGAGATTTTTTTTTCTTTGTCACTTACTTTACTTTGTTACTTTTTGCACACTACGGGGAGTTTTGGAGATAACTTTTTTTTTGTTCTACTTAAATAAAAAAACCGGTTTTTTGAGTGATCTTTGTTTTTATTAGGAAATGAGTGGGGAGGTTAAAATAAATAGAGATGTAAAAGAAAATTTAGAGATTGAACGTAAAGGTAGATAGCCGCCGAAGGCGGCAATCTTGGCGTAAAAATGTGAATGGCACAAAAAAGGATAGAGATGGATTAATACTGCAGCCAAATTTGTTTAAACAGCCGCCGAAGGCGGCAAACTTGAAGTAAAAAGGTAAATGACAAGTTAGCCAAACAGCCGCCGTAGGTGGCTGCTTGCATAGAACGGTGAATGGCGTAAGAAGGCGAACCAGCTGGTCGCCGCAGGCGGCTAGTTTATAATAATGTTTGTAATTGACTGTTGTCCATGCTTGCAAAAATTTTGTTTTGTCACAAACAAATATTTTTATGTTTTTATTTTTACAAATTATATAATATTTTCTAGATATTCAATTGGTTTTATTTTAAGTTTAAATAAAACTGTAAATAATCGAGAAAAAAAAGTCAAACCTATTTTGTTCAACATAAAAATCTGTTGATTTATTCGCTGTTGTAATGGATTTATTTACTGATGCATTTCTAAATTAAAAAATAAATAATGATAAATCAGAAAAAGAATTAACCCTTTTCCCAATGAGACGCTTACAAGTTTCTGCACTATATATTTTGGAATTATTCTAAAATTTTTGTTTTAAAACCGACTTGAGATAAACTACAAACACTGGAAACCGTTAGAAACGAGCACTAAATCACTAACAAAATGCATACAAATACTCTAATTATGTAAATCATTTTCTTACCGTAAAGTCTAGAGATCATAAATTTCGATAAGTGACGTTTAAGAATCTTTGGTTGTTTTTTCTAACATATTCAACTAATTCTGTGTTTCTGTAGAACCACATTAACTTCTATATTAGAAAATGGAAATGTATTTTCTTATTATATGTATTTCTAAAGTTAATATTGCAAAAAAGGGTTTGGATTTATTTGAAAACTACGTTCCATCTTTTTTTTTTGTTGAAACAACTCTTTTTGCACGTTCTCATGTACTACCTTTACCATGCTGGTGATTAACTTGAATAAATTCGATTCTCGCCGTTAAGATATTAAAAATTATAAAGTTGTTTTTCAATTTGATGGCGTATTAGTCTAAATATGCATAGAAATGCACGTTTAATTGGTTTAGATAAAAAGACAATTAGTAATGATCTTTACTAATAATAAAGCTAAAAGTCTCTCTGGATCTCTCTCTGTCTGGATGTCTGGATCTCTCTATCAGGATGTCTGGATCTATCTCTATCAGGATGTCTGGATCTATCTCTATCAGGATGTCTGGATCTATCTATATCAGGATGTCTGGATCTATCTCTATCAGGATGTCTAGATCTTTGTGACGCGTGTAGCGCCTTGACCGTTTGGCCGATTTTCATGAATATTGACACATAATTAGTTTGCAGCACTGGGGTGTGCACCTCGAAGCGATTTTTTGAAAATTCGATTTTTTTCTTTTTCTATTCCAATTTTAAGAACATTTTCTCGAGAAAAATTATCATGAAATGGACGAGTAAATTACCAAGTTATCATAACGTGGAACCGTAACACGGGCAAGCCAATAGGCGAGAAATTCACCATATACAGAGTGTCCCAAAAGGTCGTTTACAAACTTAACATGCAAGTCTGTCATATCATGATGAACAAGATTTACATAGGAACATGTGTTCCCAAACGCAATGTTGGCGCACTCCATGCACACAAAGTCAGACACTAACGGATGCACAACATGTCGCATATCTATTACACAAAGATAGTTTTGCACAATATTTTAATTTTTAAAGAAAGCTTAAAGTATTTGATAAAATTTGAGTCCTGCCAGCTCTCATAATCACGTTGCAACGACAACGCAGCGATTAGAGAAATCTTGTTCGAATGGATCGTTATTACAACGGTCGATACTTTGTCGTTGCGACGCGTGTATGGCAGTTAAAGGCAACAAATTTCAACAACAGCTATTAGCCTTCCTTGACAACTAAAATGTTGCGTAAAATCATTTTTGTGTAATAAATATGCGACATGTGTGCATCCGTTAGTGTCTGACTTTGTGTGTATGTAGTGACCAACATTGTGTTTGCGAACGTATGTTACTATATAAATCTTGTTAATCATGATATGACAGACCAGTATGTTAAGTTTGTAAACGACCTTTTGGGACACCCTGTATTATTTGTAAGTATACAGGCGAACCAAAAGACCTTTTAATTTCCTACTACGAGCTAAGCCGTGCAGGTACCACTAGTATAAATAATTGGTCATTAAAGATGCAATAGAGTTACCTATATAAATACACTGAAAATTATTGTTTCGTAAAATTTAGAGATCTTGCATTTTCCCCTCCAACAGGTCTACCAATGCAAAGTAACTGATTTCAACCAGTTTCATTTATCATGTGCAAGGGAAATAAATCATTTATTTATGAATTTCACCTGCCCAGATTTTTTATGTGCAATTTTGGTGATTCCATCAACCATTTACATGTTGTACAACGGGATAATTGGCAGAAACTCAGTTTGTAATTCTTCTACTTTTTCGAATTAAACATTTTGATTACATTTGAAAAAAAAAAAATGTTTGCAGTAAATATGTGAATAAAAAATATTTAAGTTGATAACTATCGTAGGTGCGTAATCATTAAATATGCAGGAGTGATGTCTACCCGAAACATTATCAATTTGTTATTGGATTTTTACTAATGAAACTGCAGTTGGAATACCTTTTGTTAATTGAATAAAAAAATAACTAAAAATTGAATAATGCCTGCTGAAATATCATAATAATATCGTTGTGAATATTAATTTATCTGCACATATTCTGTAATTTGACAAGCGTTTTTAGAAACTCTTTTGTAACTTGAAAAAATTGACGATGGACTTTATGTTTACCAATAATAAAACTGAAAGTCTCTCTGTCTGGATATATGTCCGGATCTCTGTGTGTCAGTATCTCTGTGACGCGCATAGCGCCTAGACCGTTCGGCCGATTTTCATGAAATTTGGCACAAAATTAGTTCGTAGCGTGGGGATGTTCACCTCAAAGCGATTTTTCGAAAATTCGATTTTGTTCTTTTTCTATTCCAATTTTCAGAACATTTCTCCGAGCAAAATTATCATAATATGGACGAGTAAATTACCAAGTTATCTTAACGTTGAACCGTAACATGGGAAAGCCAATTGGCGAGAAATTCACAATACGATTTTGTAAACATACAGGCGAAAAAAATACCTTTAATTTTCTTTTACGGGCAAAGCTGTGCGGGTACACATAGTAAAAAATATAAAATCTTTATTTGTCCGCCGCGTGGTTCGCAGCAAGTGATACATGAAAATGTGTTTGAAACCTCGGTTTTTTGGCCCTGAATTAGACGAGATAACCCCAAATAGTCAATATAGTTCTCAAAAACTGTTACCAAACTTACTAATTTCTATATTGTTCGTAGTTATGCGAGATTATTAAATTAACAATATTTTTGTCTTGAATATCGTCAGTTTAATATACTGGAATAAAAGTAGTAAATTAAGTACAATGTTTAAAACGTTCTCTAAATTATTATAGTTTCCTGTAAACCGCCATCAGTTTTTAAGAATCCGATAACTATTACATCAAGTAGGAAAAATTTTGTTAGACAGTATGTGTCAGTAACGTTCAACCAATGAAGGTTTTCTATTAGGAACAATATAAATGCAGCAACATTGCCTGTGATTTAAGAGAAAAAATTAAGCGTCTGAAATTAAAAAACAACATAACAAAAAAAGTGTCAAAAAATTTTTTCATTTAAAACCATTTGTCATCAAATACAAACGCAGCATGTATTTTTTTATACGTAAAATAATATTTAATCATTTGAAAAAAAACAATGATATTTAAAAAATAATAAAAACCCCTGTAATCGAATAGTTAACCTCATAAAAGCATGAGGTGATTTTTCTAAGGTGAAAAAAATATCATTTCTTTTCCAATGCGATTATATTTTAAAAAAATCCGAAAGTCCAGATTGAAAATAGGAAAAAGAAAAAGAACATCTAAAAAAATAACTTTAATTTTAAAAAAAGAAAATTAAAACCGTTGCATGTCTTTCTTATAGGCATGAAAAATAGGGAGCTTTTGATTTCAAATGAAGTTAAGAAAGAAAAATCAGTCATCTCAAAAATCATTTATATACCCATTGATTTATTCTTGCGCTTACTATTGCTTTGATTCCATGAACTGAAACTAAGCAGTAGCAGTTCACGAACTTGCTACCGATGGTTTTAATTTACTTGAAAGCGATATGTCGTTTGCTTTCATAAATTTATTTAAGTACTGTAAAACGGTAAACATTTTAACTAATTAACAGTCAAGTTTTAAGTTAATTGAGAACAAGTACAGCAGATATACTTTTTAAATTTGGATTTTCCTAATTTTTGTTACTAGTGTTACAAAAAAGATGTGCTGTTGCACTAAAACTCTTCTCCTATCAAGTACAGTAAACACCCGATTATCCTCGGATAGTGGTACGCTAACCACGGATAAGCGAATTTGCGGACATTCCGTAATTTAGGTAAAAACGATTCTAGTATACGCAATAGCTTAAACATATCAATAACAGTGACATATATGTACACAATAGCTAAAACAATGGCAGGGTATGACAAAATGTATGTAAAACCTGAAAAAGAATCACTCATTATTTCAAAGACTACTAACGTACGTGAGCAAATCGTCTGTAACAGATCAAGCTAGGTTACGCTAAAAACGCATAAGAAAAAAAGAGACGCAGTTTTCGAGGCAGATTTGGTCACGCGCTAAGTAGTGTAGATATAAAAATCGGTCAGTGTAGATCAAAAACAGTGAAAAGTGTAAATTTAAAGAAAGAAATATGAATGTAAAACAAAAGATATTGGTACTTGATATGTTAAAGTGTGTGCATTTTTTACGCTCTGTTGGTAGAACTTTTTGATAATTTTTTTTTTCTTTTTAAAATGTTTTAACTGGATTCTCTTTGGGTCAACTTGATACACAAATAAATGAACTGTTATACTGTTGTATTAAGCAGCAAAATTGGGAAGGTATTACAAGTATCAGCTTGAACCAAATAACGGCTTTACTTTAATTGAAAAACGTTGGGGGGGGGCAGCAAATATAAGTTCTTATTAGTTTCAATCATGACTCCCAGTCAAGAAACAAATAATTGTATTGCTTAATTTTATATAATTACTTAAACAATATGCAATAGCTAAAAGCAAACCATACAATTTTACTTTGGTGCGCCAAAAACCGAAAACCGATTTATTTTGAATTACTCTAGACAAAAAAATAAAAGGATTATCACGAGAATTCGTTTCAAGTTTGCCTACGTCTGCTAACCCTTGTAACAAATTAGCCCTGCATCACGTGGACCCGGTTTACCCAACATTTTTACGCTGCCAGGTCTCCACAAGGAAAATTTTCTGAATTAATTTTTTAATTTTTATTATTATTTCCTGTCCGTAGAGCTTTGCGCATTGCTGATAAATCATGTTTAATTTCTCTAAAACTAGTTCACCCTGATAAACAAAACTTCAAATTCAAAATAAAAGCTAAGCTTTCTTCGTAAATTAAAATTTTATTTATAATAGTCAGTCAAAAATGGTAAAGCAATGACGGAGAAATAACTAAATTTTTATGCTCTGAAGAGAAAGAAATAATAAACTTCAGGTGACGTATATTAAATCTTGATAAAAGAAGTCGATGAATAAAAACTGAGATTTTTCGATTCCTATAACTCTTAGCTCAGAATTTAAGGCATTTTTGTGATGACAGGGAACGAACCATTTCATTAGAAGGAATCAAGAAAAAAAATCTTCATGAGTTTTTGCCCTTTTTTCTAGGAAGAAAGCAGAATAATTGACAGAGAAAAGGAGTAAAAAATAAGAACGAAACTGCTTATGAGGCGAATGATTTTAACTTTTAGATTTTCTTTTAATATAGTAAAGATTTTTTTTCGCTTTTCAGTGGTTGTAATTATAATGAATGACTCCTATATATAACAAAAAAAAAAGTGTTGATTTCTTAATTTAAATATTGCCGCAAAATGATTTGGAGATGTAAATAAGATATCCGGTTTTTTTTTTTTTAAATATGGTGTTATTAAATTATCAGTCATGCAAATGCAATTAACAGTTACTTTTAACTAATGTAAAAGCATCACTTTCCACAAGGTTTTGATTTTGGCTATTTTTGCTAGCCCCTCATGTTCGCGTTTAACCTTACGTTTTTTTTAAACTTTAAATACACTCAGATATGTTTTTATACGGCGAATAGGGACCGCATAAAAAGTCGCACTAAAAAAAATTTCGATATTTCGTGAGTAGATATGAAAAATTGTTTTTTCTACACATTTATTTATTTTATTTTCCATGCGGTTGATAAGGACCGCATAAAAGAGTCTCACTAGAAAATAATTCAAATAATTACGAAATAACTAAGAATTGCTTCTTTAAACGAATTCAAGACACCGCAGCTACTTGGAATATCGCCAAAACCTTTTTTCAATCTGGTTTATAAAATACACATGCGAACATTTTTACACATTTTAATCGCAAGCGTCTCAGTTTGCCAAATAGAACTCCAAATTTCTTCGAATTATGATAATTTTGCCAAAAAGAACTCCAAATTTTGCAGAATAGAACACTTATTTGAGTCAAATGGATCTCTAAATTTCGCTGTATAGACACTTAATTGTGCCAAATTTTGCAGAATTATGATTATTTTTCAGAATGGAGCTCCAAATTTTGACGAACAATATTAGTTTTTCCTAATAAACCTCCAAATTTATCGGAAAGATGTTAATGGTACCGAATGATACTCCGAATTTCGTCGAATAAGGATTTTCCGGACGGAGCTCCAAATATTGCCAAATGTCACTCCAAGTTTGATCAAATCATTTACAATTTTTGCCAAATGGACCTCCAAATTTTATCGAATGATGATAATTTTGCAGAATAGAGCATCAAGTTCTGCCGAATGATAATGTTTTTGGCAAATAAGGAATTTTTTGAGAGATCACATATATGGGTGACCCAACTCCCATCGGAGAGCCTCTTTAAAGTTATTTCGTCAAGAAAGTTCCAATCTGATTGAAATTTTCAGAAACCGCACAAAAACAGGTTTGAGTGTAATAATAATACAACTGGTCATAGAGGATTAACTTTACCAAAATGAAGTTACGTGCTTTACATTTACCTTAAAAGAATCGAGCTGATGCCATTGTAATTTAGAGTTAGAAGAATAATATTTGAAATTCATAACTTTAAAATCCATAAATGTTTTGAAATTTTCACAATACGTTTCGATGATGAAACGTAGATTAAGCCTTTTATTCTTAGTAAAATCATAGTACGGAACCATATGTATCTCAAAATATATTTTATCAAACTTATTATCAGCATTTTTATCTTCCATAACGCCTTCTTTTCTCATTACATACATAATTGCATAAAAAACGAATCCACTTCACTTAATTGTGCAAAAAAAATCAGAGCTATCTTCTTGAAAGTTATTATTCCAACCCATCTTCACCTTTAAGCTCGTCTGGCCTCAACATCTAAAACGTAGCATCTAATGGGAAATCTCAAATTTTGCACAAGATTAACTCTGCAACACGAAAGAAGATGTTTGCATTTAAATTAAGATTTGAATGTACAAAGCAATCTCCCTTAAGATAAATTACTTTCGGAATGAGAGAGAAAGCTTTAACTTCGAAAGGCATTATGAATTTGATTTAAAATGTAAAATATGTAACTGTCAGGGACGGATGCAAGAATTTCGTGCATTGTGCTTTCACTTGGAAATCTCTATTTGATCTAGCGCGAGGCTGGTTTGATAGAAATAGACTAGACGTTGAGGCTGCATGTTTTAAATATGATGCTTGAAGCATGTTGGAGTGCACTTTATTATCTCGCGTTGAGTTTAAAAGGTGCTTTTAGTATTTTGCAGGCACGTACTTACGAAAGATTCACACGTTTTACACTTTAAAAAAATGTGTACGTCCCATAAATAAAAAAAAGCGTTAACATATGCTGCAACAAAAAATGATCCATCACATTTTTATGCCGACTTTTTTTTTTCTTCATTTTACAAAAAAGGAAGTATTGTATTCGCGAAAAAATTTTCACTCAAAAATTGGCCTTAATTTCCATTCTGCTCACCCCCAAATGAATGTTGAGTTTTTTCTTTCGACCCGACCTCACGTACATATGTACCTAAGAACGTATAGACGCCCAAAATATCCATTTTGACGTTTCCCAAGTTAATTACAACGACTTTTCTCGTGACGTCTTTAGTGTACGTTTGTATGTGCGTATGTGTGTATGTATGTATGTCGCGTAACTCAAGAACGGTATGTCCTAGAAAGTTGAAATTTGGTACGTAGACTCCTAGTGGGGTCTAGTTGTGCACCTCTCCTTTTGGTTGCATTCGGGTGTTCTAAAGGGGTTTTTTTTTTTTTTTTTGCTCCTTTTTGGCAGAAATCATTGTTAATTTCGTTGTAAACTCAAGTGTTGTTATAATTTGTCGGACACTTGGCAATATATCGCCAGTATTTTGGTCGCCAAGTTTTGTCGCCAACTTGGCGACAAATTTGGCGATTTTTTTTAGTTTCGTTTCAAATTGTCCACTGTTGGTGATATTTAGAGGGCAAACTATTGAATCACATTGAAATTGCCAATAATGGGGAACTGACATTGAATTGGAGTAAAATGAAGTCATGTGATGCACACATCAGCTCGTTAGAGTAAACATCGGTGCATTTGTTTAAAATAGCATACTAAAATTAAGTGATTAAATGAAGGAATTTTTAACGTTTTAATAAACAAAAATTGCAAATTACTGCAGACAAGTGTTCTGGAGTTACAAGGAACCCGTTTTTCAATGCAAAGAAGCCTCAGCTATTGGATTAAGTCTTTCATTGGAT